>NC_090270.1:309198074-309483074 GCF_040414725.1 Anabrus simplex
TAATTTTCCATGGTTTCCCATTTTCACACCAGGCAAATGCTGGGGCTGTACTTTATTTAAGGCCACGGCCACTTCCTTCCCACTCCTAGGCCATTCCTATCCCATCGTCGCCACAGAACCTATCAATGTCGGCGCGACGTAAAATAACTTGTAAAGAAAAGACATCCCAATTTAAGCAAAAATGCTCAAAATATAACCAAAAGCGACCTTATATAATTTAAATAAGCAAAATATGATCGAAACTATAAAAAGACTGAAATATGCATTTATAAGTAACATAAAATTGCTTTAAACGGTATCAGGGACCCATCATACATAGTATTTATTTTTCAGATTTCTTGTAAAATAAGCTCAAGAAAGAATTATTACTTTCCCTTAATACCCGAACCTTAGTAATAACAACAAGACCATAAATTGCATTACATCAGCTTCCTCTCCGTAGTAAAATAGAAAATATTGTTATTTCATGACACGACCTTTTCTTCTCTTACCCTGAAATTACATTGAGCGAGTTTTCTCTTCATTAGTAATTTTGTAAACGGATTTCCTTGTTCTTCCGTACAAATAGGCTCATGATACAGAAGGCAGTGGAGAGCTGTATAACGACGCACTTTGCGCCTCGGGGATGCTTAGTGTTTAACATTTCCGCCCCATTGTCATATCTTTCGTTCTGTTCTCTTTCTCTGCTGTCACTTGTTATCCATTAATACCCGAGGCGTAGAGTAGTGAGCGTTCATTGTTAGTGAAGAAAACATTTCGTGAACTGTGAAAATTAAGTCAAGTTTCTCGAATTAGCTAGAATGTAAGTTAATTTATTTTTAAAATGATACATGAAATAACAGTGTTTTCTGAACCGATAATTGAATTTTGTTCTTTTTTTTTTCTTTTTTTGCTAGTTGCTTTACGTCGCACTGACACAGATAGGTTTTATGGCGACGATGGGACAGGAAAGGGCTAGGAGTGCGAAGGAAGCGACCGTGGCCTTAATTAAGGTACAGCCCCGGCATTTGCTTGGTGTCAAAATGGGAGACCACGGAAAACCATTTTCAGGGCTGCCGACAGTGGGGTTCGAACCTACTATCTCCCGAATACTGGATACTGGCCGCACTTAAGCGACTGCAGCTATCGAGCTCGGTTTGTTCTGTTCTCTCTATTTTTATGGGCATACGTCTCTCACAATTTGAGGCACATTAAGGAAAATATTCCTTTGCTGCAAGTTCTGAGAGGGTTGTCTTCTTATTCTACCGCTTTTACAACACTTGTGGGGTCGCAGGTGCGAAGTGTGTCGCACATGTGGATTTGGCCCTGTTTTACGGCCGGATACTCTTCCTGACGCGAACCCTATGTGCAGGGATGTAATTACTATTGTGTATTTCTGTGGTGGTTGGTAGTGTGGTGTGTTGTCTGAATATGAAGAGGGAGAGTGTTGGGACAAATACAAACATCCAGTTCACGGGACAGAATAATTAATCAAACACGATTAAAATCCCTGACCCGGACGGGGATAAAACCCGGGAACGTCTGCACCGAAAGACACAATGTTGACCACTCAGTAAGGAAGTCGGACAAGTTCTAAGGTGGATGATAACGGGTATTACACTTTTCTTGTGGCCGTGGATCGAACCCAGGAATGCACCGAAGGCCTCAATGCTGACCACTCAGTAAGGAAGTGGGACAAGTTCTAAGGTGGATGATAAGGCGTATAAACTTTTCTTATTGCCTTGAATCGAACCCGGAAATCTCTGCACCGAAGACCTCAACGCTCACCACTCAGTAAGGAAGTCCGACAAGTTCTAAGGGTGATGATAAGGGGTATAAACTTTTCTTATCCCATTGTAACTTATGGTTCCTCGTCTAGGTTTCTCAGTCCGAAGAATGTTAGGCAGCTATATTTTCCTCCACACTTCTGTCACTCATTTCAGTCCAACCTAGGATTCTGCATTCACCTAATCAATAATTCGGTTAACCTTCAAGTGACATCAAAAGCCTTTGAGAGGGCTGCTCAACTTCCCGGCGGTCATCCCTCCTCCTTCCAGGTTTTTAATTTTTTCTCCACCGGGCGAGTTGGCCGTGCGCGTAGAGGCACGCGGCTGTGAGCTTGCATCCGGGAGATAGTAGGTTCGAATCCCACTATCGGCAGCCCTGAAGATGGTTTTCCGTGGTTTCCCATTTTCACACCAGGCAAATGCTGGGGCTGTACCTTAACTAAGGCCACGGCCGCTTCCTTCCCACTCCTAGCCCTTTCCTGTCCCATCGTCGCCGTAAGACCTATCTGTGTCGGTGCGACGTAAAACAACTAGCAAAAAAAAAAAAAGAATTTTTTTTCTCCCTTTGTGTACCTTTCACTTAGTGTACATGCTTCATGCAGTGAAAGTGGTATGCAGTTCGTTCTGCTTGACCTTCAGTAAAAGCGCTGTAAGTTCGCTGAACCGTCTCGCAGACGTATAATAAGCCTTACATGTTACGTGATTATTGCTCGTGAGCCGTTTTAATTAATATTCTATGTTTATCGTGATAAGTAGTGTTCAGTACCACAAGACATGCACCTTTACAAACCGGAAAACTGTCCATATCGGAAATTTTTACAGGTGCCGTGAATTAGTGTTTAATTTTCATATAAGTGTATCTGAATTTAGAGGAACCTGTATCATACGGAAACGGAATGAAATTCTGACCATAGCGGAAAATTATTTAAAATTCCTTCCTAAGCCTTTTCATTATATGCGTATTCCAAATGGATCTATGATAGCCGAGATACTGATTGCCACAACAAACTCTCTAACAGTGTAATTAGGGTAATGTCAGTCCAGAAGATTACATGGCCATTGATCTAGTAGTTGAGACAGAGGCGACGTTAAAAGACATCGACCGAGCTCGATAGCTGCAGTCGCTTAAGTGCGGCCAGTATCCAGTATTCGGGAGATAGTAGGCTCGAATCCCACTGTCGGCAGCCCTGAAAATGGTTTTCCGTGGTTTCCCATTTTCACACCAGGCAAATGCCAGGGCTGTACCTTAATTAAGGCCACGGCCGCTTCCTTCCCACTCCTAGCCCTTTCCTGTCCCATCGTCACCATAAGACCTATCTGTGTCGGTGCGGCGTAAAGCAACTAGCAAAAAAAAAAAAAAAAAAAGACATCGAAGAGTTCGTCACACATCACTTCCAAGAGAAGTAAACAGAAGTTGATGAAGACGATGAAGAAGGTGGTTTATGTAACGTGAAGTTGTATCGACAAGTCCTATCAGCCGTAAAGAACATTAATTCTATATCGCTAACGAAAAAATGACGTGGAATTGTTTGACATAATTTGCGTTGTTCACATTTTAATTGAGAGCCGTGACACAAGGGATAGTTGTGTTCAGCGTACAATCAGGGTCACTGCAAGAAGTAAGTACTGTACAGTATAACTATTGGTGTTATATATAAAACATGCAATGTGTTTTAAAAAATCGTGCACTATACTACTGTGCACCTTGAGGTGGTCAGTGTTACAGCTGATGCACTAGTGTATATAAGTTTGTGATTAGAGTCATTATTTTAGCTACAGCCGCATAAAATCATATAAATATGTCGCTGAATTATCCAACGGAGGTGTATACTTATAATTTTTATGTTTTTTAAGCACCTTTATAAAATGGAATCGTGTATACAGCGGAAATAAGGGAATGTCGGGAGGTATCGGACAGTTTAACTTTTCTGCCATAATTTTTTTATGGAATAGGAAAAAATTCATGTAAATAATTTTATAAGCATCTACATTATTATAATAACGTACTCACTGGAATATATTAAATCACAATTAAAACACGGACAATATTAACAAATTATGAGGTCATTACACTTTCACAGTTTTGAAAAATGGAGCGTGGTATCGGACAATCTTTTTTAACAAAAATATTTTTTTCACATTCAAAATACATACAAATTAACGTTTAGTTATTCTGCAAATATCACACTCATTAGCGTTGAAGATTCTTGATGGACTAATCAAATATTTAGTCATAAGATCATTTAATTCATCAAAAATTTGTCCACTTCCTCCTTGTTGAATCCTACTGCTCGCTGCAAGCTGGTAGACTTGGCCGTCCTCAAACGGAGGTCCTGGTGCCTCTTCATAAAATCACAAAAAGGGCCTTTCCTGTCATCATTTTAGTTTTGACCTATGTTCAGCTCTCAATTCCTCAGCAAATTGATACACAAGTTTTAAAAATTCTGTTTTGTTGAGTGGCATGAACAGGCTGTCGGGGAGTTGATATGAATGTACAGGCCTTTCTCTTCTTCATCTGAGAATGTTCTCTGATAAGTCTCACTGTTCCCCGTACACACTTTTATTGGAACCTCTTTACCAGCATCAAGAGCTTTTATTCTATCACCTAAAGTGCTTTTGTGGAACAGAGGAACATTGACTGGCCTCACTAATACTCATTCTATTGTCCCTGACACTATTCACGGCTAACATTCTATTGCTTTCTTCCCATTATCCTCGTATCTTCCCCATTTTGACCTAAAACAAAGTATTGTACTATCAATAACCTGGACGGAACAGCAACCTATGATGTCCGATACCGCCCGAATGACTCCCTTAAGAAACAACAGAAACTGAACGAGAACGTTCGGAAAGAAACTGATACTATACCCACGATATTACGGAGTAAGGAATACTGCTTCTGCTCATGTACTTAAATTTCAATACAACATCCTCGTTGCTGCTACTTCTTGGTAAAAATAAATCCGTGCCGGCCGAAAATCACACAAAGGACAAAAATACACCACCACTCATAAACGACCCTACCTTTCGACTGAATAGGATGTACCCACCCTTAAAACATGCAAGCGGACCTGTAAGTAACTAAACTGGTTCTGCCACATGCTGCTAACAAAGGCATCCGATACCTCCCGATCCTCCCCTATTCCGGTCCCTTGGGTTCCCACTGAGGACAGGTTTCTTTTTCTTTTTCTGTTAATCTGTTTACCCTCCAGGGTTCGTTTTTCCCTCGGACTCAGCGAGGGATCCCACCTCTACCGCCTCAAGGGCAGTGTCCTGGAGCGTAAGACATCGGGTCCGGGGATCAACTATGGAGAATGACCAGTACATCACCCAGGCGCCATCACCTGCTATGCTGAACAGGGGCCTTGGAGGGAAGTGATAGACAAGGTAGAGGGAAGGAAGCGGCCGTGGCCTTAAGTCAGGTACTATCCCGGCATTTGCCTGGAGGAGAAGTGGGAAACCACAGAAAACCACTTCCAGGATGGCTGTGGTGGGAATCGAACCCACGTCTATTCAGTAAACCTCCCGAAACTGAGCAGACCCCGTTCCAGCCCTCGTACCACCTTTCAAATTTCGTGGCAGAGCCGGGAAGCGAACCTAGGCCTCCGGGGGTGGCAGCTAATCACACTAACCACTACACTACCAAGGGGGATGAGGACAGGTTTTACTGTATAGTATTGTCATTACTGACAGTGGTTTGTAATTAATCCATACAATATGAAGTCAAGACCAGGTGCATCTCAACAGTCAGGGCAGATTGATAATGTGGAAACATAAACTGCTTATTCTCAACGAGTTCTGAGAGCAAATCAACTAAACATCGAAATTGGTTTAGAAGAAATCATTAATGAAATATTAAACGAAGTGATATTGAAACGGACTACGAGATAGAAAGTGATGATTAAACGAATTCACAACAGGAAGCGGATGACAATGAAGTAGTGGAGAACACAGAAATCATCTAACAAACACGAATTTTCTACATAAAAATATGAATTTATGGTTTGAGTTTTCCAGTAATTTTCATTATTTTTTCCGATTCTAGCTTCTTTATAAAATATCGCAGAAAAGTAATATTTAACCCTTTACTGCATCAATTATTTTTTGTATACATTTGGTGACGGAAATTTCAAGTTTTAAGTTTCAAATTGCGTTCAATATCTTAGACTTAAGTTACCAACAATTTTTAAGTGTGGCTAATACGTTAACACTCGTATGTGATGTTGTTTGCCACGACAGAATATATGTACGATATTTCGCAAAATTTCGCTAAGTTTTAACATTCAACGACCGATCACTACTGACGACTGGCCATGGGTACGCATTGCAAGTTATTACAAGTAAACTTGCACGACCGTACGTGATGGGGAGAGCCCACGTAAAATAAACAGTAGTTAGTACGCGTGGATGTTGACGGGGTGGAAGGAGTACCTTTTGGTTGTTGGGCTGTTTTGTCGCCTGTTATGTAAAAAAAGAACAAGGCATCACTGCTGTATGTGTTGGATTGGCTGTAAAGTTGAAGCTGTGCCATGGGTACCGCCAAAATTAAAGTAACACGTTAAAGCAGCAAGCTAGAAAGTCTGACGATTCAAAAATGAATAGCTATGCATTGTTTCTATACTTTTGAGAAAAATAGGACGGTCGGAGGTTCAAGCTGTATCACACGTATGGACTTGACCCTGTCTTACGGCCGGTTACCCTTCATAACCCCAACTCTGTATGGAAGAATGCATTCACTGCTGGGTATTATTCATTGTTGGATATTTGTATAGTAGTTGGCAACGTGTTGCGCTGTGTGAATATGAATATGTGTGAAGTAAGGCAAACACAAACACCTAGTTCCTGAGCTGAGGGTATTATTCAGACGTGCCGAAAAATTCCTCACTGGTCGAAAAATCTAATTTAGGACCATCTAAATGGTAGGCCGAGACTGTGATCATTGAGCCAGGGAACCAAACTGCCTGTACGTTTCTCTAAGTGACTGGAAAGCTCTTCTAGGTACCTCAATCTACACCGTCTATCGATATCCTTCGGCAGATTTCTTTTACATGATTTACATTATATTTCATGTAGAAAGCAAAGCAAAGTCATTCCCGTACAGGCCCGGTTCTACGCCCGGCCTCCTGTGCCTCCAGGAATTAACCTGTTGTTATATTTTTTAGGTTGTGCGCAACTCAGGGCCATGTGTTCCTCTGCGAGTGAACATTTCGTTTCTTAGATATTTCGACTTCCACGTCCTTCCGGATGAATCAAACACGCCTTTACTGCCTCGGTAAGGTATTCCTTTCCAATTTCATGTATTTCCCCAATTCTGAGCACATTCAAGAAATCTTTTGAATAGAGGCACTCTGGTTTAATCATTGCGTAACAACATTTTACTGTTCACACTGTACCGACTGTGCAGCTATTTCGCATTTCCTCATATAATTTCTTTGACCATCTTCTTCCACTTGTTCTTATTATTACAGTAATGCCACATTATTTTCCTGCCATGGCTAGGGATCGAATCTCGGTCTTTCCAGTTGCGAAGTTTACAGCTAATCTTTTGAACTGCTGGTGCACAAATAAAACCATCAGGAAAGTGTTAAAAAGAGTCTGGCGCATCTGTCTTCGCTAGGTCACGAAAGTTTGACGATGCAAAGCTCAATGACGCGGGAACTTCTCCAAATGGGGAGAAAACTATCGCAAGAAACTGTCGTTGCTGCAGCAAAGGTGGAGGGCCCGACGAGCAAGTTTCATGGCTCATGTCACTCTCCGCGAAGTCAGTGTAGGATAGCTTGAGGTGAAATTGCATTTGGTTCCTCGTTTTGACGGTTAGTGGTGACGAGTGAAGGTGTTACTCGCTTTATTAAGTTTGCGCTCTAACCTATTAAAGCCTCAAACACATCCGGACTCTATTTATCACTTAACATAATGTCCGACTCGTTGGCTGAATGGTCAGCGTACTGGCCTTCGGTTCAGAGGGTCCCGGGTTCGATTCCCGGCCGGGTAGAGGATTTTAATCTTAATTGGTTAATTCCAATGGCTCGAAGGCTGGGTGTGTGTGTGGCGTATTTAGCATTAGAATCATCCTAGGTAGGGCCCTCATCTTCACAGAGATGCAGGTCGCCTGATAGGCCGTCTACGAGAAAAGGACCCCCACCAGGCCTCACCGGAGGCCATACGCCATTATTAGTTAATACAAGTTTCCTGCATGAAAAAATTTAGTTGTATTCCTTGTAAGTGTGAACTGTTGTGGACTTACAGCTAGAAGCATAAATGTGGCAAATAACGAGAAAAATAGGTTCCAATAATAGATTCCAATCTCATACTTGGCAATATTAGAAATTAAATTCTGTGAAATCCCCCAGCTCAAGGCTGAACCGTATCAAATACCGCCTTCAAATAACTACTGCGAAAATGAAGGCCGCGGGTTAATCTATATATATAAAATAAGAGTTTTGTCTGTACATTGCTCAGAATTTGAAAAGAATGGTATTTCTGTATCGGTCATGTCCTCATTAACCAGGAAATATACTTTTTACTTTTCCGTAATTTCTGTCTGTCTGTCTGTCTGTCTGTCTGTCTGTCTGTCTGTCTGTCTGTCTGTCTGTCTGTCTGTCTGTCTGTCTGTCTGTCTGTCTGTCTGTCTGTCTGTCTGTCTGTCTGTCTGTACATGCATCACTAGAAAACGGCCAAAGAGAATTTAATGAAAATCGGTATGCAAAGTTGGGGAATAAGTCGCTACAATCTAGGCCATAAATAATTTTATTCACGCTGATACAAATGGTAGTTTAGGGAAGGCCTAAAATTTAATTTTCAAGTATTTATCTTATTAGTGGCCCTATCTTAATAAAAATTGGTATGCAAAGTAGGGAAATAAGTCGCTACAATCTAGGCTATAAATAATTTTATTTACGCTGAACGAATGGTAGTTTAGGGGAAGGCCTGAAACTTAATTCTTAAATATTTACATTATTAGTGGTTCTATCTCATTGAAAATTGGTATGCAAAGTCGGAGAATGAGCTACTACAATCTAGGCTATAAATTATTTAATTCACGCTGAATAAAATGGTAGTTTACAAGAAGGCCCAAAATTTAATACTCAAATATTTATATTATTAGTGGTCGTATCGATAAATACTACATAACCAAAGTTATAAAGAATTAAATTTCCGACCATTTATGTCTTATACACTTTTACCGTACCGGCTATTAGAACTCAGATATTCACGAATTTGTGTTTTTGTTGCCAAGTCCATATTAACGCCGAGCCACGAGAAAATAGGTTAACAGAATTTAATGAAAATCGGTATACAGAGTCGGAGAATAAGAAACTACAGTCTAATCTATAAACAATTTTATACACCCTGGATGAAATTGTAGTTTAGGGGAAGGCGCCTAAAATGTAATTTTTAAATATCTATGTTATTGGTCCTATCGAAAAGTACTACATAACAAAAGTTATAGAGAATACAATTTCCTGTCATTTGTGTTTTATTCAGTTTTAACGTACCGATTGTGATAAGAGTGGTATTTCAGAGTCGGAAGGATACTGAATGCGAAGGCCTGAATATTGGCGGGAAATAGCCGGGGAGGTAGAAAACTTTCTTCTTTAGCATGCCATTCCTCTGGTTCATACATTTTCGGATACAGCTGGTACGTAGCACACTGGTACATCATAGTATTCCAGCTACTCGATCCCTGCTCTGACGCGCTGTTTTGAATGAGCAGTGGGCATACTTAAGGAAGAGGCACACTTAGTAGAGTTGTAGTAGCCCTGGTCTAGAATAACAGTTAGGGCTATTCCAAATGATAGCACCACAATTCACTAAATAACTCAAAATTCAACCCTGAAAAAAAAAAGCCGCTTCTTAAGAAAATCCTCTTCATTTTTATTAAATTCTACATTCATTTAATTCCAAATTAGTAGTGAAGAGGGGTTTCTCCTCTGGCTTGAGGGAAAATTTGCCTCCAGTTCAGATAGATTTTTCCGCCGCCAGTGATGTCAATTGATACTTTCCGACTCATGGGGTACTCCTAGGAAACAGAGTAGTAAAATGGCATAGTTCTTTCCCTGGGAGTCTCCACTATTCGACCCCCTCCCCGCCGAAAAGTGACGAAGAGTGTTCACGGCTTACGGCAGTCTGTGGCATGGTCATTCCAGCTGTGGAACTTTGGACTGTTAGATCGACAGCTTTGTCCTGTTCGTTAAAAGTGAGAAAATGTGTGGTTTTTCATTTAATCGAGTATTTCATATGAAAGTATTGCTTTTAATCACGCCATTCCTACTGACTTCATTGTAATGTATGTTCATTTCAGTTGGGAAAACCACTAAGATGTAAAAAGGATGTAAAAAGGCAGGTGGAGAGTGTGTGTCTACCATTATAATAAAGCTCCCCAACCTGATTGTGACTGATGGTATGCAAGCGGGTCTACCACTACAGTGAACATTTCCTAACTCAGTCTTCATATGAGAAAATATGTTTGGTGACTTCCCCGTCGCGTTTCTAGGGCAACGTTAAGAGCTGTACAATTTCAGACAATCATGCTCACAACGTGTACACTACCTAACCTAGAATTCTGTATACAATGTAAAATTCCGTAGCGAAGCACGGGTACATCAGCTAGTCGGCAATAATACCAGCGAGGGACAATATCGGCGGAGCAGAGACAATGTGGGCTGGCCAGTAGCGAGGAAAACAATAACTCCGGCCAATTGTTGAGGTCCGTGATGAGAAGGCTCCTAGAAGAACTAAGAGGATGTTTAACAATGAGCCAGGCGTCCAGAATGATGAAAAATTAGGAACTTCTCTGCTGTCTTCGCAGAGAGCACAATTGGTGAACGTCGGTCAGTGTGGAGTATTCTAATTTTGCTGGTTAGTCGGCCTTAATGGCGTAAATTGCGAGTGAAAGTAAGTAGAAGTTCGTGAGTCTGTAACGAGTCATTTATAGCGGAGTGGGTCCGTCAGATAGCTACGCGGAATTCAACGAGGCTTGCTACTGTAGACTGTTCAAAACAACTCTGGATTCTTGGGTATCGGAAAGCTGACGCGCCGATGTGCAGCGTGATGGTTCGAGTGTGTTACGATTGTGAGAAAAAATTGTGTTGGGTGGAAAACTGTAAGTTGAATGAACTTGAGACCGTAAATAGTAGTTCAATGGATTTGTTTCATAGTAAAACGTGCTATCTCCGTGTGTAGTAATGTTAGTTTTAAGGACGCAGATAACCCGCCAAATGAGCAATTATTTAGTCCAGGTGTCCTCAACCTGGTGATATTTAATACTCTTGTCACGCAAGGAAAGAAATTAAGTGTTCGCATGCACGAACACTCCTGAATCTTTTGTTCAATTCGAAGTTTGTAGGACGAACCGGATAAAAAGTTCTGCTATCCATCGACCGTTCCATCCATTGTACTATTTTTAGTACAGGAGAATAGAATACTCCCGTCTCCCAGTTCCGAATCGCCTGAAACTGGGGAGAGAGCATTCGTTTATTGCAATTCATTAAATTCGATACATGAATTACATTTCCCTCTGACAATTATTTGACCTTTACTACACTAAATTTAATTTATTTTGTCCTCGACGTGAACAATATTATATATTCTAGGACAACATGTATCTTCCCCTTCCTTAGCTTATTTAATACAACAATTTCTATATTACTACATTTAATATTAATTAATCCTACTAGTGGTACTAATCTCTTTTCATTTCTTTCTGCCACATGCTTCTTAAAATAAAATAAAAAACTTACCTATTCTTCCCCGCCTCTGTGGTGTAGTGGTTAGCGTGATTAGCTGCCACCCCCGGAGGTCCGGGTTCGATTCCCGGCTCTGCCACGAAATTTGAAAAGTGGTACGAGGGCTGGAACGGGGTCCACTCAGCCTCGGGAGGTCAACTGAGTAGAGGTGGGTTCGATTCCCACCTCAGCCATCCTGGAAGTGGTTTTCCGTGGTTTCCCACTTCTCCTCCAGGCAAATGCCGGGATGGTACCTAACTTAAGGCCACGGCCGCTTCCTTCCCTATTCCTTGCCTGTCCCTTCCAATCTTCCCATCCCTCTACAAGGCCCCTGTTCACCATAGCAGGTGAGGCCGCCTGGGCGAGGTACTGGTCATACTCCCCAGTTGTATCCCCGACCTCGAGTCTGAAGCTCCAGGACACTGCCCTTGAGGCGGTAGAGGTGGGATCCCTCGCTGAGTCCGAGGGAAAAGCCGAACCTGGAGGGTAAACAGATGATGATGATGATGATGATGATGATGACCTATTCTTCCTGGCGTGTTCCATTCTTTAACAATTTACTTATTGTATAAAATTCCTTCTTTCTACTTTTAATTTGTATTCATCACCAAAATATTTATTTCTCAGTGCATTAGTTCCCCTACATGTTCTCAATGGATGACCCTCATCCATTCTTTCTCCACAGAATAAACACTGATTTTCATTATGGTTGTCTCTCAGTCCCTTATTTTTATGTATCTCCATTAGCCACCGCATCACACTTCTTACTTCTCTACTTGAGAGTCTTTCTTTTCTTACTGACAAATTTTAGATAATTCCAAAAAATTCTGCTAGTGTACTTTTGGTTTCACATTCTGCCCTAATCATCTGTTTCTCTATGTCCCTCACTCTAATCGTAAATTTTTTGATTAATCTCTTCTCTTTACTGTTCATCTCCTTATCCCAGTATTCTCCCATTCTTATTCTGTCTAGCATACTTTTCACTTTCGATACCCAATAATTACCATCTAGGTGTTTCATCTGGTGTTGGTATGCTAGGTTCAATATTTCCCTCCCTTCTCCATTTCTTAATCTTAACCGATATTATACTACTTTCCTGCTTATATCTGCTTGGATGCTGATATCTTCACTTAAACTTCTAGCTCAAATATTTGCTGTGCATTCTGGTAGACCCATTATTATTTTACAGAATTCATTACTTATTACATATCATTCTTTCTTGTCTACCTCGATACCCCATATTTCTGCACTATACAGTGCTCTTGATATCACAAGAGCATTAAAACATTTTTGTGCAGCTTGTATTCCATATTTGGCATCTTCCTCTCTAAAGACCTTATACTTGATAGGGCGTACTATTTTAGTATTTAGCGGCTTCGCACTTGTTATGCTGGTTGTGCTAGCAATAGTCTAATCGTACTTTGAGCTCTAATTTTTGTAATATTTGGGATAATACGGCTGCTCGTGCTTAGCTAAAATTGAAAGATTTCCTGTCATTTTCAGCGCTTAAATAGTTTATTTTTCTGAAAAGGAGAAATTCATATCCTTTAAGGGAACAGAAGGTACTGTATTAACATTTTCCATACACTGCGGGATTTCTC
This sequence comes from Anabrus simplex, assembly GCF_040414725.1. Lineage (NCBI taxonomy): Eukaryota > Metazoa > Arthropoda > Insecta > Orthoptera > Tettigoniidae > Anabrus > Anabrus simplex. The sequence goes on from NC_090270.1 coordinate 309,211,167, forward strand.
TAAAATATTTGTCTAAGTTCGGAATGACTTGAATGTGCATGAAACCTTTGTTATTTATGATACACCTCTGGAACAAAACACGATCACGATTATCTGTTTCGCATCTCTGGGACATTTTACGCGTACCTACAAGCGCTTTTTCTCATAACATCACTGAAATTGTGTGTAACTTCTTTTAAGGTGAAGGATCGCACTATCCTGTATAATGATTTAAAGAAAAGTACTAATGTACTAAAGCTATTCAATTCCATGGAGATCGCGTAAGTATTGCCAAGGTAGCTTCAAAATTATGTAACAAGAGCTCGCAAGGAGAAACATATTTTGAGACAGATATAAGACTATAGAGTAGTGGGGCACTTGTTCACGCACTTGTTCTAACGGTACACTCAGACCTCACTGCCGCCATGGAAGAAATCTGTGTTCAGTCCGTGGAGGCACGTCATAACACCATTCCAAACGCCCTTATCGTCGTTGAATGGTTTACCATCCAGGAACATCTTCAAACCATCCGAAGAGATGGAACATTTCTGGGTATCATGTATGTGTTGTAGGGAGGATGATCCAGTACATTCCATCGGAAGTGCCGTAACAACTAAATCGTGCCTGCGTGTATTTTGGCCTTGTCGTGCAGCAACATGACGCCTGTTCAGATATGACCTGGTCATTTTCTGCCAGTGCCGGTTCATGACATTTTACTCTGCTAGGGCTGCCCCGCCATCTCTTCCCTCTCCCCAATCGGTCGAGTTTTCACTGACCAGCACCACGATACTTTACGATGAATAATAATAATAATAATAATAATAATAATAATAATAATAATAATAATAATAATAATAATAATAATAATAATAATCCGATGACACTGGCTGAATAGAAATCTCCTTTTACTGCTACATTAATTAATTAACTACACCACAACGGCATTTATTCACGCACATTAACAGGCTAACAGCTAATGCAATCCCGACTACTATGGCATTGCACTGATTCAATGATCACAATCACAAGTGATAATAACAACATTCAGAAAAACAAATAAACAGTGCACTGCAGAATTTCCCTCTCCTTGCTCATATTTCAAAGCATGACAACGTATTTAACAATTTGACCACCCTATAAATAGTGCCGTCACGTTTTGAATCTTTATTTTAACTTCTTTATAGAACCGAATTGTTTAAATAGTCAGTATAATGGAATTCATTGTTCTGTAATATGTTTTGGAATTAATCCCTAACAACAATTAACATAAGAGAATAAGCCTAGGTACAACGTAAGGTGGTTGGTGATGTTGCCGAGGGCTCCGGCGTTCAGCGCTTACAGCCGCCTGCACTCTTCCTTCCCCTGACAAGTCCATATCGTCCTTCCAGGCTCCACCTGCACCCCGCACACTTGCATAGTCTGGGGACCTACTCAGGGCTCTGCTGTCACAGTCATAGAGCCTTACAACTTTACTATTTGCTTTACGTCGCACCGACACAGTCAGATCTTATGGCGACGATGAGACAGGAAAGGGTAGGAATGGGAAGGAAGCGGCCGTGGCCTTAATTAAGGTACAGCCCCAACATTTGCCTGGTGTTAAAATGGGAAACCACAGAACGCCTTACAACTTGCTTGCTGGCCACGGTCTGAAAGCCCTTGCCATTTTCTTGAAAATAGGAAAGCAAAATGTTTACAGCCAAAATAATAAAGATAACATTGTTCAACTGAATATCACACCACATAAGTTCGACTTCCCTACATTTGGACATCTCTGTATGTAATCATTTACATAGTAAAAATGGCGTGTGGCTTTTCATGCCGGGAGTGTCCGAGGAAAAGTTCGGCTCGCCAGATGCAGGTCTTTTGATGTGACTCCCATAGGCGACCTGCGCGTCATGATGAGGATGAAATGATGATGAAGACGACACATACACCCAGCCCCCGTGACAGCGAAATCAACCAATTAAGGTTAAAATTCCCGACCCTGCCGGGAATCGAACCCGGGACCCCTGTGACCAAAGGCCAGTACGCTTACCATTTAGCCATGGAGCCGGACATTTACATAGTGAAATAACGTTAATGTTTTCAAAAAGGCGGCGGCGCGGCGCCTTAGAGCCTTTAATGCACGAACCGCCACTGCTGCTAATTACTACTCAGTACCGAATCAAACTACTGTATGTGCTTCCAAGTTTGACAATATTTTGGTGCGTGCAACCATATTTCAACTGATACTCACAGGATAGGAACCGTATAAGTGATTCATTGATAGCGTATGGCTTTTAGTTCCGGAAATGTCCGTGGACATGTTCGGCTCGCCAAGTGCACGTTTTTGATTGACGCCGGTAGACGACCAGCGCGTCGTGATGAGGATGAAGTGATGATGAGGACGACTTATACACCCAGCCCCCGTGCCAGCGAAATTAACCAGTGATGGTTAAAATTCTCGACCCTGCCGGGAGTCGAACCCTGGAACCCTGTGACCAAAGGTCAGCACGCTAACCACTTAGCTATGGAGCCGGCCAATCGTATAACGGTTGCATGAAAGAAACTGCGGTCTCTTACTTTGGCCCTGGTGAAAATTTCGAACACGACGGCGAATATATCTGTGGCTTGGTTCTAAAAGGGCCAACGTCAAGAAACCTGTTTTTGAGCTCTGAGCATTTGAAGTTTTGCTTATAGTTTTCCAATTGTTTTTTCAACAACTAACTTTAAATAACTTTATACTTTCTTTGTGGAAGTCACCTTATTAAACGCTAATTTTTTCTATCATATTCTTTAAAAATTGCCAGGTCTCTAATCTTTATTGGTAATCTAACATTGTTGGCAAGGGCTTATTTAATTAAACGTTAGTACCTAACAGAGACATTGGCCCTTTTAACATGTTGCAAGCCAGGATAAAACGCGTTTGTATCAGTTAATATCTCAATGTCGATAAAAAATGGCATTGGTCCTTTTAGAGCCAAGCCACAGATATCACCCCTGAGAACTCTTGTAGTCTTATTACTTGAAGTATCTTTGTATATGACCGATGCTTCAAAAGTTTGGAAACCTCTGTCTAGTGTCTTATTCAATTTTTGGCCGTTGGAGAACTAGACAGAATCTACGTCCATTGGAAGGGATCACTGATCAGGCGCTTGGCCTGCAGCTTGCTTCTGCTAGGGAAGTCGGTTAATTTTCTTCCCTCGACCAGCCAAAATAACCTTGCTAATTTCTGACGAGGCCTGCTTCGCTTAATGTCGGAGATCCCACAGATCCCTCAGTTTCAACGCGCCTACACATTTGGAATGATCAGAAACATATTAAATAATACACCCACCAATGACACTCATACGTCATACGTTATTAATTAAAAAGTCACCGGGCGAGTTGGCCGTGCGTGTAGAGGCGCGCGGCTGTGAGCTTGCATCCGGGAGATAGTAGGTTCGAATCCCACTATCGGCAGCCCTGAAAATGGTTTTCCGTGGTTTCCCATTTTCACACCAGGCAAATGCTGGGGCTGTACCTTAATTAAGGCCACGGCCGCTTCCTTCCAACTCCTAGGCCTTTCCTATCCCATCGTCGCCATAAGACCTTTCTGTGTCGGTGCGACGTAAAGCCCATAGCAAAAAAACATTAAAAAGTCCACCTCTGTGTCGGTGCGACGTAAAGCAACTAGCAAAAAAAAAAAGAAAAAAGAAAGGGCCACCGAGCTCGATAGCTGGAGTCGCTTAAGTGCGCCCAGTATCCAGTAATCGGGAGATAGACTGTCGGCAGCCCTGAAGATTGTTTTCCGTGGTTTCCAATTTTCACACCTGGAAAATGTCGGGACTGTAGCTTAATTAAGGCCATGACCGCTTCATTCCAATTCCTAGGCCTTTCCTATCCCATCGTCGCCATAAGATCTATTTGTGTCGGTGCGACGTAAAACAAATAACAAATGCTAATGAACACTATGTTATAAATTAATAAATAAATAAATTACTAAAAGTGGAGGGAAATACTTACTTCTGAGACACCAGTTTGAGTTGTTTTTATCAAGGTACAGAGGAGCAACTATAGACAAGTAGCATCGTTCACGATTTCTCACCAAGAAGCTCACGGTTGGCATCTCGACCGAGACACGCGGAAGAGCAGTTAAAATTCCACGTAACACAGAATGTCCCGTAAATGTGATCACAAAAATTTCACAGACATACACACATAAAGAAAAACTCTTTATTATATTTATCTTATTAAAATATGTTAAAATCACGTCAACTACCTGGACTCGAACGCTTCGCCTACACTCGCTCACACTTGCGTCTTCACACCGCTCCATTGGCCACCTGTCTCCCCTGTTCAGGCCAGTAGATGTCCAAATACTTAGTATAGTTTAAGTTGATTTTGAAACACTTTAAATAGTCATGCTTGAAGATTGTACCGGGAGGTACACCCCTACGCCGCACATTTAAATCTTGCGCCAATAAGAACTCCTCTACAAGAGAAAAACTGAACTTGGAACTAGACCTACTTAAACTTTTACTCAGAAGATGTCACCACCTTAATTTTGTGATTATAAAGTTTTGTTTACCATTTACCAAGAAGTTTGGACTTTCTGCAAAAGATGTCACTACAAAAACTATGATCATGCACCTGGTGCGAAGTGAAGGAACTTTATGAAGAAATTTTTTATTCATAAGTTTTTTCTTTACTAAATTATGTTCATTCATTTTTGGGTTGGCAATATTGATCTTTTCTATCCGCCAGTTTTGAATTCAGCCAATCCCTAATTTCTGTAATTAATTTTCGGCCTATCACAGGCTTCTTCTTCGATTTGGTGTGTAACTTTACGCTAGCCAATAAAATTGAGAGGGTGTGGCTAATTTATTCATGAAAGGTCTCGAACTTTCCCAAGGGTTTATAAACTGCGGATTTTGACGTCTCTGAGCCATTTGATCAACATCTAACTGAGTGTGTGTATGTGAAGCTGGAGGCGGGAGGTGCCTCTCATCAGGCAGCAGTTCTTCAGCAAGGTAACGGCCGTTTAACTTCCTTATTTCTTGCTAGCTCCGCAGTTTAACCCGAGGGATAGGTCCGAAACTTTAATATGTAACCTTCTTCTCTAAAATGTAAGTTCTGCCGGCTAATGTGAAAATTTCATAAAATCTACAACTGTAATTCGGGGATAGAGAGTGATTTACCCTCTCGAGCTCCCCTTTATATTGGTTTGAGGTGACTACGTTTTGTAACTGGTTTTCTTCCTTTCAGTAATGTCTTAAATTATTCTTATACGAGTCATCTCCATAGTTTGGGAATAGCCCCTGTTTCATCGGCCTAGTGCCTGTTAGGTTTTAAGAATGCATATTTAGGAGTGCAAGTTCACGCCTCCATTCAACTTGGTGTTTCGGGCCATTTACTTAACCTGTTCGTTTCCTGCTAAGGCCCCAATAGGTTGGGTACGAGATACCCCCGTTTCATTTGTATAAGTTGTGCCTTGATGGCAAGTAATTGTAAGGTTCTGATATTGCCTTAAATAGGCTTGGAAAAAAACTGAGAGCGGGTCAGCCCTTTTCTTGTGTTGTGAAAGTGCCTCTGGGAGGCTTCATGTTAAAAATTGGGAGCAAGTGCTCCATGTATTGAGGGGTGTTCTGCCCTTGCATAAAATGGTGATCTTTGTAAAGCTAAGTGTGTAGCTCAGGAATTGTTAAGTGCGAACTTGAAGCCCAAGTTCTGTTGACACCATCAATCTTGTCCTTTCTAGACTTGGTTTTGCTACCGGTACCTGTGACCTTGTTACTTGTTGGTTTTGTTTTAAAAGAGAAAAGAAAATATAACCTGTGTTAAAATTTTAAATTAACTTTGATTTTGTAGTTAGACCCATTCACCCCGGCACATTCTTCAACCTCTTTCTGCTCCACGGGTATCCCCGTAACAAAGATGAAAAATATAGACTTTCCGGACAATGCGGGGACAATATTTTGCCACAGCAAGTGTTTACCAGTGGACTGAACAGTTCAAAATGGATCGCACGGGCGTGAACGATGAGGAGCGATCCGAGCGTCCATCTGCAGCCACAACTGATGCCTTTATTGAACAAGTCCGTGATATGATCCTGAATAACAGACGAGTGACTGTTCTATGAATTTCCACTCCTGTTACACCCTGAGACCACTAAAACAGGTTACGGAACGCTATACGTCTTTGGCGCAAACAGAGAGTGTTGCGGTCATCTTTACGTCGCAACAGCGCAAGGTGTACTGATCTGATAACGCTGAAATCTACCTCAAACATAGACAACGGCGCCATCTAGCGGCTGATGAGCACACAACGCCATAGAGCCAACCTAAAGACAACTAGAGCAAAATTGCTGATACTTTTTGATTTGTCCTCGTATATTTGGTTCTTCTTGGACTACGAACATGTTCATATTTCATTCATATTGAAGCATTTGAAATTTAAATAAACAAGATAACTAGAGCTCGGATTTTCAAGTGGTAATAGGTTAGAATGCAAAGTAATCTGGTTCGTAGGAAATGTCATGCAACCCTTTCTTCCATAATGTAGCAAGGGTAACATAAATTACAGGAATTCTATAGGCTGTTCCCCTAATGTCTATGCAAATCTCAAACCATAACCGTTGTACAGGGTAGACTATACTTGTTAATCATTTCAGTAACTTTGCATTCTAACTTATGAGTACCTAAAAATCCGGAATCTAAATATAACAACGTTTGAAACATGGATCACTTTGACAAGTAAACAATTGTTCTTCATAACCGCAAAGAAAACCAACCTTATTTACTGTAAACTTGCCTCACTGGTAGATTACATCATTCCTCGCTCTCATACAGGCTTGAGGGACAGGAAGTGAAGTAATTTTTGTTTTTCTACGAAGCTTCTGGGTGGAATCGCTCGTTAACTTCGATAATCTGCAGCCATTTTCCTTCGGTGTTTTGTTCTCTCTTGCAAAGAGAAATCCGTATGAACCAGCTTACGCTATGATAACTTGAGGATAACACTTCCTCTTCGTTCGCGCTTGCACAAGATAAAATTTAGTATTTAGTTTCATATTATACAAGTGTGTTAAAATATACAATTTTAGTTCTTGGATATGTGACCATCCATATAAAAAAATAATTAAGTTTAAAGAGGAGCGTTTATTGTATATCGCGCAACTCATTAACGTACTTCAAAGTTTGAGACTGATATCCTGCTTGCTGAGCTACCGTATGTAACATTCCCCCAGAACTCTACATGCTTCTTCATTTACCTTTGTCGTGGTATTCTGCATCGCTACCATACTACCAATCCGCTCTTCGCTCAACGCGTCATCGTCACGTCACCAGTACGTCATCTGCCGACTTTCTCGAATATTTTCGTAAGTCTCCAGAATCTTTCACATGCCCTGCATATTCTGAGGCTTGCTGGGACTTAGTTTCCCATAACTCTTTGAGTGCTATGATTGACGAGTGCATAAGTTACAGCTAGTTTTAGACTCGAAGCATCACGATGTCTCACTCTTGGAACGTTAAATGCAACATTCTCCGTCAATGTGTTTCAGAATGTTAGAAACGCGCGGGTGTGAGCTTGCTTCCGGGAGATAGTGCGTTCGAACCCCACTGTCGGCAGCCCTGAAGATGGTTTTCCGTGGTTTCGCATTTTCACACCAGACAAATGCTGGGGCTCTGCCTTAATTAAGGCCACGGCCGCTTCCTTCCAACTCATAGGCCTTTCCTATCCCATGTCGTCAAAAGACCTATCTATGTTGGTGCGACGTAAAGCCACTAGCCTTTCAGACTCTTGCATTACGTGGTGACAGTTCTCTAAATATTCTGCCTTTTTTCTTTGCTCGTCGAAGTCCCGTTTCCCATCCCTGCCAGTGATCCCCCTTTCCATCCTCAGTATAGGGCTCTTCTCATTTTTAGGTGCTTTATATCTTGCAATTGTTCTCGGGGATCTCATTTAATCTGGAATGTGTTTATTGTAATCAAAGTTTTGTGGCCAGTTCTAGTTACTGATCTGTCATACTATTCTCAAGTCCTAATTGAGGTTGTAGAGGTTGTATTGCTACGCTAGTTTATCGGTCCTTTTCCTTGTTGTTTGCGATTCGTTTATTTAAAATAAAATTATTAATGACCTTGCTATGGTCCGTAGATGGAGATTGGGTCTCGGCCCATAGGTGGTCACGGCTGGTCCGTGGTCCAACAGCTCTGCACTCTGACCGGCCCTCCGAGCAGAGGAGGGATGGTCACGGCTCTACCGTGGCTCAACGCCTCTGCATTTGGGAGACGGGACAGGGCTGTACCTCGTGGGTCACACTAGGCTGGTTGCCAGCCGCTGGTGATCAGCGGCTGGCAACCCGGTCACACACACCCAGCAAGCAGCGGCTGGCAACCCGGTCACACACACCCAGCAAGCAGCAGCTTTTTAGTTCTAGTTAGCATGTCGTCCGTGGGTCCACGTAAACGAGAAATTAGGAGGTTATTAAGGATGGCTGCGACGGAGCTTTGTTTGGAAATGCTTCGTCACCGCATGGAGAGACGATGGTGGAGTAGACCTTGGATTCAAAGAAGGGAAGAGTTAGGAGCATCTTCAAGACTTTTCCAGGAATTAAAAGAAGGGGGCCCAGAAACATACAGAAATGTTTTACGAATGTCACCTTCTAAATTCCAAGAGTTGCTGGAATTAGTAGAAACGCTGATTAAAAAACAAGATACTAAAATGAGAGAGGCGATTCCATGTAAAATAAAACTGGAAATTACCTTACGGTATCTCGCAACTGGAGATAGTTTTAGATCTCTGGCTTTGTTGTTTAGAGTGCCGCACAATTCAATCTCTGTGTTTTTACCTGAAGTTCTTGCTGCTATTTTTGAAGTTCTCCAACCATTTATGAAGGTAAGCATGATTAAGTTTTTATTCAGCCTTAAGTTATCAGTATTTTTAACAATAATATCCTGTCGGTAATTTTTTTATTGTAATAGCTGTTGGATACGCTAAGCATAGCTTCTAATTATGATCTTCACTTTTTATGGACAAACATCATTACAAGTACGGTATTAACTAAATTTGTACAACATATTTTATTAACTGATATTATTTATTTATTTTGCGCTGCTTGCGTTTAACTTTAACACCTAACTTTTCATAAACTAAAAATACAGTAGAATTAGAATACATACAACTAATATTAAACAATAGTAATGGAAAGAGTATTGTAAAACTATTTGTTAAATAAGAATATGCACTAGAAATAATTGTATATTATTTAGAATTTAAAACATGTTGATAAATGAAATGTTACACACGAGAAATGAAATATTTGGAACGAAATGCAATATTTAATATAATGTGGGCAGCGATTTGTGTTCTTATTGGCATCTAAGCATCGTGTTCTAAAGGGCAGATGCCAACCAATGATTTGGAGAGCACATCTAAACCATGTGGAGGTTGTTCCTCGTCCAAGCATGTTTTATCAGATAGTTCAGAGTATATCTGATCGAATTCATTATTGGAAGTGCTCTTTGAAAGACTTGTGTCATCAACGTCATAATGGCAAACACTTTGTGATAGTGGTTCACTGTTGTTGAAATTTAAAGATGCGAGTCTCTCTTCAGTGATGAGGTTGTGAAACTTGCTTTGAAGTATAATGAAACTTCTGAGAGGGAGCTCTCGCATCTGGGATGCACTATGCTTAGCAAATTTGTCATATTGGTCTTCTGTGTCATTAGTGGTTAATTCTGCGATTGATTGCAATTTATTTACTGCACTTTCAAATCTAGTCGGTTTGCGTCTTTTAAACTCCTTTGCGCGTTGTGGTGGATCCGTGTTTGTGGCTGGACGCTTTGTCGATGACGAAGGTGTAGTAGACGCAGACTGTACAGGTGATTCCACTACTTGTGATGCTCCCTGTTCAGCCATATTCACAGTGTCACTGTGTGAATATCGTTCACTTTCACACATCGATCGCTGCGGTATATCCTGAAAACAATATACACCTACAATAATTTCTCAATTAAATAATTGAAAGTAATTATTTGTAGACCTATGGTTATGCACAGGATTATCAGAGTGCAAGTAAATATGACTTTTGTTTAAAATATATTTAACACTCTGGTTTGAATGCCTAACGGTAGGTCTGCAAAGAAATTCATAATAAATATTACAATTAGTAGGCTAGTTGAGTGTATAATTTTCATTATCCATTAATATTATACTTTACTTTCAGGTAGCTGACACAAGTAGGCAGTGGAATGAGATTCAAAAAGGATTCGAATATAAATGGAACTTTCCTAACTGTTGCGGTGCTTTGGATGGAAAACATATTAGAATTAAACGGCCTCGTAATTCAACATCATCGTTTTTCAACTACAAGGGAACCTATAGTATTATATTGTTTGCCGTGGTAGATGCGGACTATTGTTTCAGGTATATAGATGTTGGACATGATGGCAGAGCCAATGACAGCACGGTATTTAAGAACTCTACGTTAAAGATAGCCCTTGAGAAAAATTTTCTTAATTGGCCAAACGGAGGACTTTGTGTAGCAGATGATGCCTTCTGCCTGACACCATATTGTTTGAAACCATTTTCACACAGAGGACTAACAGTACAAGAGAGAGTCTTTAATTATCGTTTATCCAGGGCAAGGCGCGTTGCTGAAAATGCATTTGGCATTTAGCAGCTAGGTTTCGCGTTTTTAACATGCCTATACCACTCAACGTGGGCACAATAGAAACTCTAGTGAAATCAGCTTGTGCTATCCACAACTGGCTCAGGCAGACCTCTTCTAGAACATATTTCCCTTCAGGTTCAGTGGATGATGAAGACTTAAACACAGGTGTGATAACTCCAGGAGCTTGGCGTATTGTATCGACTTTCATGTCCCCGGTAGACCGTTTCTATTCATCAAATAATTGTGGTCGCGCTGGGGAGCAGGTACGGAAATGGTACATGCATCAGTTCATGACAACTTTATCTGTTCCGTGGCAGATGACATCAATTGGTATGAAACCAGATGACAATTCCGTAGTATAAAACTGTCTAACACGAAAAACTTGAAAACTGGCAAATAAACTGTTCGTTGAATATCTTTGAGGTTTATTTTAATAATTAATTTCAGATTTTTATTCATTTATTAATAGATATAAATGACAATAAGTCCCCCTACCCAATTAATGTAATAACATGTGTATGTTAATGACAGTCTAATAAAACTCTAATAATATTAACATATTGGAATCATAATTTACTTACTTATCATATTAGGAGAAGATTCTCCGCCACTGACAGCTCTATGTCAGAATACCTCTGCTGCTGAAAACCACACAAGCTTTGGCTTGTAAACTTCGATTGCACCAGCGCCACGTTTTCTTGATTTATTTATCATTGCAAGTTCTTTTCTATAGGTGTCCCGTCAACTTTTAATCTTCTTCTTAACTGAGTCAAGAGTAGCAGGCATCGCAGCATCCTTTAGGTTTTGTAACAGCTAATTGTAAGCTTCCTCTTTCACATTCCTATTAAGATATTCCTTGGACGAAACGTCCCACAAGCACGGTTAATTTTGAAATACATTTAAAAAATCAATTATCTCCTTCTCCGACCACTTCAAATCAGCCATTTGTACCGTATAAATTGAAACCAGTTGTTTTATTGGCGGCTGGAGAGCAACTGGGGTGGTCATACTGGGCTGCTAGCTGGCGCCAGCGGATGCGAGTTGAATCACGTGACCTTCCAGAAGCTGCTACCTGCTACCAAAGTTGAACATGTCCTACTTCGCCAGCCGCTGACAAATACTCGCCACCTGCTTGTGTCAGCTGCGAGTTCTATGGTCACATCACGTTGATAGTAGCAGCTTAATTCGCGGCTGGCAACCAGCCTAGTGTGACCCACGCTTAACCGTCGGCTATCCTGAGAAGTGAGAATGGTTTTCCGTGGTTTTCTATTCTCCTGCACTAAGGCGAAAGCCGGGACAGTTCCTAGTCTAGGCCACGGTCGCCAACCCCCTCACCTTCTCCGAGCATCTCCTTCACCGTAACAAATCTTCCGGCCTAAGAGACGGCGTCACCGTCTAAGAGGCCCGCCTCCACCTTCAGGGGAGGAATGAAAACGTTTTTTAGTAGTAGTAGTAGTAGTAGTAGTAGTAGTAATACCACATTGCTATCGATTATTTTCATATTCTAATTTTGGACCCTTCGGGTTTCCGCACGCTTCCCGAAATGCTTATTGGTTCTTCTTCTTCTTCTTATTGTTTATATTCTCACTATTCAAAAATATGGTACAATGTAATGATATATTTGACTTCTGCCTATTTGAATCTTATATTAGGTCACAAACCATTAGCTGAGCTAACCCGAGATACCCCACACACGATGTTACTCTCTATCTCCTAATTTTACCACGTAAGTTACCATGATCGAGGTCACTCAGCCTACGTGATTAGCATCGAGGAGCTATCTGACGGTGAGATAGCGGCCCCGGTCTAGAAAGCCAAGAATAACGGCCGAGAGGATTCGTCGTGCTGACCACACGACACCTCGTGATCTGCAGGCCTCCGGGCTGAGCAGCGGTCGCTTGGTAGGCCAAGGCCCTTCTAGGGCTGTAGTGCTATGGGGTTTGTTTTGTTTTTTATGTTACCATGAGGATACGTGACTTTACTGTGAATTAGAAGTGGTAAATCAACCAGAAATACATATCTTGCTGCCATAAGGCATCACCAGCTTGGAAAGTGTAACCTTTGTCTCTTGAGACTTGGTTCACTTTTATTTATATCACTTCGTATGTCTTTCGCATCACTGTTAGGAGTAACTTTAAGAAAAGTCAATGGTGCGACTTTAAGTGATGGAGTGATAAATAACAACATAAAAACACTTTTATAATGTCCTACTACGCTGATATGAGTCTGTAACAGAACAGCTTCTAGTAAGTATCAGGAGCTTTGAATTTACATGAATGTTTATATTCCTTACTCTGGATATATTTCATTTATAATACCTACACTGCAGACTGTATTATTCTGGATGCAGTGAAATCCTACGTAATTATTCTCTTCCACGTAACGTCTGGGCTTATATTTAATCTTCCAATTTCCGTTTAGTTTTATAGCTAGCTTTTTCGCCTTGTATATACGTCCTGTAACAGAAAAAGTAAAGTACATAAATGAACTTGGAAGGATGGCTACAATTATGGCTTTAAGAAGCTGCAGTGCACGAACAAATATACGACAATGCTTGGATTCAGTGTGCGCGGTCGTAACATAAACTTTTAAACCTTTAAAATGGTATTTCAAAATTTGACTAATATAATAATCCCTCATGGTTTTGTGAAGGTAAGAGGGAGGGTATGCCAGAAATATATGTGCGGTACTTTCGTTTTAACTTTCTTTCCCTTCCTTTTATGCTTTCTTTTAGTCGAATAAGGTGAGTTTCCAAAGCTGGGGAAGTTTCTTCACGGTGGGAGGTTTCCTGACGGATCTTTATTGGTTTAGTTGAGATTCACGTGTACTTTTTTAAATCCCATCTGTAACTCTAAAAGATATTTACAAGCTTCTACTACACGGCAGAAAGGGTTGGTCCTATTGTTAACGGGCTAAAGGCCTCGGGGGAAGGTAGGTAGGTAGGTGGGCGAGCGGGAAGTCGGCTCTTTGATGTGAGAGGGGGGGAGGTCTTATCGAGGGGAGATAACGACGGACCTGCATGGCACGCAGACCGGAAGAATGGGAACGAACGTATTTAGAGACCTCCGTTACAATCTGTGATAGAAACATGTAAATTATAGCGTTATCAATGTATCTTGCTCTGTTTTCAAGTATATATAATTTTACCTCCGGGACATGTAGTTGAAATCCCGAGATATTAGTCGAGGAGATAACGAAGAAGTACTGAGCATATCGACAAAACCTGCACTATCTACGAGGGTAAGTCAGACAGTAATCATCATCTGTATAGCGTCGTGACTTCATAACTCTATATTCTCAAATTTGAAGTAATTTCTTCCAAATTGAAGCTGGCAAAGGACTGAAATTATTTTTATATGATAAACTGCCCAATCTCAAAATAACTAGGTTCGTTAATAAGGGGCGAGATAATTAACTAAGAATTGTGCTACCTTCATCGATTTAGCGGGACTTACATTTTCAGTATTTTACGAATTTTCATATAAATTCTCAGAAAATAATTAATATCTATGGAACAGTTCAAGATACAGTGATAACAATTTGAACAATGTTTCATATTAATATATTTTTACCACATAAGATATCAAGTTAGTATCTCAATATTTGGAGGAATTCATGCATGCTTATAGAAAAATGCCATTATCGTGGTTTTACATTTTCAAGGACATAATACCCAGCACGACGATGAAACTTGTTGGTAGTGGTCTGAAAATTAACATGTATGTTTAGTGCTTACTTCTACAATTTCCTCATCGTTTGCTTGATAATAATTTTGATGTGCTCAAATTTGAAGAATTTTTTGTTTGCAAATTGTAGCTGGTAAAGGACAAAAAATATTTCTGTAAGATAAACTCTCCAATCTAAATATATGATAACTAGGTTCATTGATAGAGAAATAAGGTGCCGTATAATTAAATAAGAATTGTCTGACCTTCACCGACTTAGTACGAATCGCATTTTGAATATTTGATGCATTTTCATATAAATTACCGTGAGATCTCCGAAGTTAAGCAACATTGGGCGTGGTCAGGAATTGGATGGGTTACCACGCGTTGTTGGTGGGGTGGTAAGAGAATGGAGGAGCGGAAAGGAACTGGCCACCCTACCGCACGTAAACTCCGGCTCAGGAACACCTCTGCGGAGGTTCGGACCTGCCTTCGGGCAGAATAACCCTTACCATATAAATTATCAGAAAATAATTAACACATATTGAGCAGTTCAAGATATAGTGATACAAATGAGAACATTGCTTTATATAACGCTATTCATTCACCGTATAAAATATTGACTAAATATGTCAATGAGAAACGTCAGTCCCGGTGACCCAGACATGAACTGAAAAGGTAGGCCAGTGATCTTCCTCGCCTGATCTTACCGTCCGTTGTAGATTCATATAAAAGGACTCATACACTCTATATCGGACAATATGTGTATTTGAATCTGTAATCACTTTGTACTGGGTTGTGGTAAGTAACAATTTAAAAAAAAAAATTTGCCGTAACGAAGTGAAGTGATTCAGTGTTTTTAATTTAGTAGTGATATCCCCAACATGGATGGTGGGAAAGACTGATCGGCCTCACCAAGCGATGTCTACAGAAAATACTTGGACGTTCCACTATTGATGATGAAGAGTTACGGACTGTTTTGACCAGCATGGAAGCCGTATTAAACACAAGACCCTTGACGCAACATGATGACAATGGTGGTGCATTGACTCCAGCCCACTTCCTCGTTCGCGATCGACTCACCACGATACCTACTGGACCAGAACCACCTAGGCGAGACCTTGTTAGAACCTTCAGACTACTCCAGCGAATGACTGACGACTTCTGGAAGCGTTGGAGTAAAGAGTATTTGCTACTATTACGGAATTTTCACGAAGTTCGCCAGCCCAGAGACCACGGCTCAAGAATCAGGGTCGGTTACGTAGTTTTACTACAAGAGGATACACGCCCAAGACACATGTGGAATAAAGCACGGGTTGAAGAACTACGCGAAGGAAGTGACGGAAGAACTAGAACGGTTATTCATCGCACCCCGGACGGAAACCATGTGTCACGGCCTGTCCTGCTCGTCATCTCACTCGAGATAGACCAGGTTGGGGAGGATGTTGGAGATTCGTAGAAAAGGACTCATACACACTCTATCGGAGAATATGTATTTGAATCTGTATTCTTTTTGTACTGGGTTGTAGTAAGTATTAATTTAAAAAAATGCTAGCCGTAACGAAGTGAAGTGATTCAGTGTTTTATTTACTAGTAATATCCCCAACACCGTCTATTTGCTTTTCTTCCTCGTGGTCTCCTGCCTTCAACATTGCCTTGCAAAATGGCCCTTTCCAAGTTCTCTCCTTCTCTTCTGAAAATGTGGCCAAGGAACTGGAGGTAATTCTCACTTACGCGGGAGGGTAACTTTTCTTGATACTCAGTTCATTCATAATGGAAACATTAGATCTTACTTTCATCCACTGTACACGTAACGTTCTCCGCCAACACCACATCTCAAAGGCATCAATTCGATTTGTGTCTCCAGCATTCACGGTTCAGGTCTGAGAACACAAGTTATTCCACCAAGCGAATGCTCGGTTCTGCCAGATCCCAGTGAGTTTGACCTTTGCAGCACGACATAGAACAACACATCTTTTGACTTCTTTTATAAAGCTTCCTGTGTCATTGATGATTACCCCAAGGTATACGAATTCCTTTACATCCCCAGGTCCTTTAGACATCCTGTAAGTTGGATTCCAGCGATGAGGAAAGTGCCATCTGCAAAGTGCAGGTTGCTAATGTTTCTGCCGCCAATCGAGATACCACCTTTCCGGTCAACGAGAACTCTCTTCAAGACACACTTTGCATAGATGTTGTTGAGTTGAGATGGTAATATACAACCTTGTCACATTGAAAATGTCCGAGAGATCACCATCCACCGTTGCTGTATGCCTTTTTATAGAGACCATTCAATAACGATATTAAATGCAATGGAACCCCAAATTCCTTTAGCACCTGCCACAACTTGTCTTGCATAGCACAATCAAAGGACTTTTCTTGGTCAAAGAAGCAACAACAAAAAAAAGGCAGGGACACAAAACTCACGACTTTTCTCAAATATCTGCCTCATGTTCAAGCCTGCTCGTTTCGCGGTTATGTGAGGTTGCAGGAATGGTCTTAGACGCTGATTTATTATGTAGAGCAGGAATTTTCCTGCGTGGGATATTAGTGCAATTGTACGATAGTTGGGGCAATCCCTTTTGGTGAAGAGGGATTAGTACAGATGTCGTCCAGTCCTTGGGCTATTCACCTGTGTTCCACACTATATTACATATTGAATGTAAAACACGCATGCCACCCTCCACTATCACTTTCAGCATTTCTCCGGAAATACCATCAGTATCTGGAATGGACGGCATTCTCGATTTCACTGAAATTTCGCACTGTTGGTGTGTTCCGGCAACTCGTAGAATTCATCGATGTCTTCATCTAATGCGTAATATTCCATATTTAATTCCTCAGAAACAAAGGAACAGAATGAACTCCAATTTGTCTATTGCTTGGGCTTCTTGAGTGGGCCCACTACTCCTCATATCAGAGAGCTTCTCATTTGGTCCTGCTAGGCTGAGTGAACCGATGTGAGTTCAGTATTTCAGGCACCGTTTGGCTCCGTGTGATCAGGTCCTCCTTCGATGAACCAGGACTCTCGGATACCATATCCATACCACACTAATGATGGTATCGCAATCAAAAATATCTTACTTACTTGACACATTACTAAAGTTCTTTGGATACCAGAATGCACTACTAGAATACGGGTTGAACCACTTGGAAGATATATGGTTCATTATTATAATGTTTCTGTGATAGCCCCTTTCAGCATTCATTGGAAGAGACTAGTGAATCAGTCGACGGGGAAATACGAGCCGGTCTGGAGGGCATGGCCGGCCATTCCGTGTATTTTGCTCGCCGGTCGGCTTACCTGTGAGTTCCTTGGAGATGCGATGAGAATATTTCGTCTCTGCCCACACTGCGAATATTGTGGTGCACATTGCCCGAGCTACAAAAAGGGAGGCTAGCCGTGGACAGTCAGTCAGATTTGGGCTCCGTGGTGGAGCCAGTGTTAGTGCTAGACTCGGACTCAGTCTTGGACTCCGTGGTGGAGTCAGTGTGAGACTCTTTATGTTGGGGTTCGGCGGCTGGGCAGAGGGCGACAGAGGTGGTGGCTGTGGCTAAAATCCCACCGAGATCTGAAGGAGCAGATGTTATTGTTGTTGCTGTTGTTGTTGATGTGCCGCAGTGTCCAGGGAATAGACGCGGTCCGGAACGGAAGAGTCAGCTATTGTAAGTGCAATTGGAACTGTGTTAATAATCGCTGTTATGACTGTCGTCCTGCAGTTGAATACTGTTGAGTGTTTGCTTGTAGCGTTGTTACATTAAAAAATATTATCGAAATCAGACTCTACAAAAAACAGTGTATTTTAAAATACGTGTCTTTACGGCACATCTAACCTTAAATTCTGATATGACTTGGACATTGTCAACGTTTTCTTCTATAATTCGTCTATAATTATGGTGACGTGTTCCTTGTGAAACATTCCTTCGTGGCAACCCGCGTGTATTGAGAGTGGACTCTGAGGCCATCTGTCAGTAAATTGACTAACTTCTCTTGTGTACGCACTCTATCACCAGAGCGCACATTTATTCGCCCGACACTAACGCCGGTACGGTCACCTTCTGAATGAGACTGTCTGCCATTGAGACTGGTCGAGTGTAGACGCATGCAGCCATGTCTCTGTTTTCATCTTCTAAGATGAAGAACAATCCGACTGGGGTCGGATAAAATGTATTATAATAACCCATTTAGGGATATTCAATATATTGTTTTAAATTCTTAAAATCTTGATTATGTAAACTGAAGAGAGGAAGGAAGACGTATCAGTTAGTGGACAGTGTAAAGGTGAATAGAAGCTATTGAAAGACAAAGAGAATAGCTGAAGACAGAACAGCGTCTAGAATTCGTGCGAAGACCTGCCGATAAGCAGACCACCAGTGATGGTGATGATGAGTGTTAACTTGTTTACTTGATGTCAGTGACTACCAGTCAGGACCGGCAAGTAGCAATTGAAATTCATCACCACTCTTGTAAGTACTTCATACTATATTTGTTGGGTCATGTGATTTGTTTTATTATACATAAATTATTTTTTGTGGAGTTATATGGTGCGATTTTAGATTTTGTGTTCTGCTTCTATTACGCCGTTTGAGCGCCATTTTTTGATATTTATGGCATGCCCATTGTTTGACCGATTACTATGAAATTCATTTTGAGTTATCCAAATTTTACTTTCCCTCTCTGATTATTATTATTGCGCATCGTTTTGTGATTTCTTCTATTATTACGTTTGGTGCGTGTGTTATATCTATTAAATTTCCTTGTGCCTTTTAGATATGGTACTCCTTGCCCCAGTTCTTACGGATTTTCATTTTATCATCGTGTTATGGTTTATTTATTTTAATTGCGTTTATTTTGATTCCGTCGTGTTGACCTGTGCACTGTGTAAATTACAATTTTTTTCACCTTTTTTCTTCTTAAAATTTTATTATTATTATTATTATTATTATTATTATTATTATTATTATTATTATTATTATTATTATTAATATTATTATTATTATTAATGTTGTGTTTCGTAAATGTAAAATTCTCATGGATATTTTATTTCCTAGTTACTTAAGGTTTATATTGTTTGATTATTATTGTTTATTAATTCACATCTGGTAAAATTTTAAGTTTTCTTTAACCGTTCAGTATTTTAAATATTTCGTATTGTTTTCCAAATACTAATATCCATATAAGTCATTTAAAAGAATACGTTTATTTATTAATGCTAGGACGTCCCAAATATTTCAAAATTTCTATTGTTAAATATATCTATTAGTTGAAACATTGTTGCATTATCTTGCTTCCATTTTTGTCCTATTACGTAATGGTGTCATCAGTGCCTTATCTTCCGTATCCTTCTTTTGTTTCCGCGTGGCGACGCTGATTTGTTTTTGTTTTGATCAAGGCGTTAGATCGTTGTTGATTCTCTCTGTGTTTTTGGACGCCATGAGTTACCGAGCCTGACTTGATTTCTATTTTTTTGCCCATGGAAACAACTTTAGTTGATTTACTAATCCATTTTTTTTTATTTTGGGATTTATATTTGAATTATCCGTTTTTGATTTATTTTCTTCTAAATTTTGGGCTGGTTATGTATTAATATATATTTCGTCTGGATGGTCCTTACGTTTTAATTTCGTGTGACTGTTAATGGAACTATGCATCAGGGCATATTTTGGGTAGGTGATACCTCCACTAGGAATTGTTATAAACTTTTCACGTTGTACATCCTAGCTCTTCGTCCCATATTTAATTTCATTAGATTTTATTAAATGTTAAAATGTTGTATAAAATTAATTGTAAGTTATGGTGCACTATATCTCATTTTGTTACTTGAGAAAATTTATTGTAAATCCCTAAATTCATTTTAGTTTCATTTATTTATTTATTTTGCAGAAATTTCATTATGTTGTTACTATTTGCTTCCTAATATTTTCAAATTTTAATTTATTAAAATATTTTCCTTTAAGTCTAATATGTCCTTACGATTATTTATAAATTTAATTTAAAATGTATTGGTGTTATTCTTTTGGCAGCTGCTCAGCATTATCCCGAAGTCCCAGGATCTTTTATATGTGGGGTGAGTTTCCAGTACAGATTTCATCGCTTCCACTTGTGACTGGGTAAGTTAATTTATTCTGTAAGTCTGTGTGTTGTGTATTTTTTTTGTGCAACCTTCCTTTTGCTGTTAACGTAACCCTATGACATTTGTTGAGCGCAACGTCATTCCTTTGCTCCTTGGGGTCGCGTTGCAAGCTCTTCAATGCTTTACAGTATGTGACTGTGTGAATTACTGGACTGTCCCTGGAGTCGAACTAAGGAGTAGTTATCGTGGGTTGTGTAGCCAGTAGCGCTGTGTTCAAATCCAGCGGTCTACACACATTTGCTGTATGAGGTGGCTGGATGTGGAGAAGTGAAAGTAAAATTAGTAGTCCCCAGGTATTAACGGGCCCGAGCGCCTGCTGTGTCAAAAGAAGAGAGACTTGTATACATGCAGCAATTCATGAGTGTGGTCATTCACGGCTAATTAGAATTTGGTGTGTGTGTGTGTGTAGTCCCTACTATGGCAAACTAGCGAAAGTGACGAATAGGGGAACCTGTAATTCTAAAGTTTTAGTTTAGATTTTATTCTTTATATAATGTCTACCCTCTTACAAAGTCTCACTTCTGCAGCTCATGCTGTGTGGCTAACACATGAAACCAATTATTAAATATAAAAATTGATTTGACATCAGTAGTTACAAGTTCTTTCAGCTCTCCTAACCTTTTGGCAGTTTGCACATTGGTTAGTTTGCCGGAGGAGGGTCGTATTTTTTTTCTGTGAGTGTACAATTATTGGGCCATCCTGAAATATATAATAATAAAATAGAAACTGCTTTATTTGCAGCATTACTAAATAAGATGACCAGAATGAAGGATAAATACCGTCTCTCCTCGTAGTCACTGCATAGTGAGGAATTCACTTTCTACCTGTCGTAAAGGGTGACTGAAAGGGCCGGAAGTGCTCTCAAACTGGGAGCGTAGGTTGACGACTGCGGTTTGCGGAGATGAATCTGGCATGTTCTCCTATTACTTGTGTCAGACTTCTCACTTTCAAGATCCGTTATCCGACCCCGCTTGGTCAACTCGCGTTCATTTCTGACCCCGGCTTTATTAGGTTAGCGAGGCCTAGGGAGTTTTCCATTTTTAACCCCATTGGCCATCATTATCGAATGTCTTTTGTAGATCCACGAACTCCATATACGTGGGCTTGTCCTCCCTGATTCGATACTAAGGTACTGAGTCTGAATTCATCATGGTATCATCCAAGGACATTACTGAGTTCATACGTGCATCTGTTCTGAAACGATTTCACTTATGCATTGTAAATTAAGGACACTTTCAGGACGTAACCTTTGTGTGCTAATTCCATACTATTACGTTGCATAAAGCTATCTCTTTGTAGTAATTATTTGATATTGAATTTCTATTACATCAAATGAATTTCATCGTAAAGTCCGTATTGTCGTACGTATACTTTTAGTTTAAGTCAATATTCCACCTTTACTTAAGGTATTGTAAAGTATTGAATTTCTGTTCTATGAAATGACTTATAGCCTTACCTTTATTCGACAACATTCTATAGAACAAGTTGGATAAAATGTTTTTCTAATGTACAACAGTAGATTGGGCACGCCTGAATGTTCAAATACACCCAACAATTGTAATAGCATTTGTTTGATATCACGCTACTGTGTAGAGTTTTTCCTTTTTGAAGTTGACTCCACGGCGTAAATAAAATTGCCAAACAGGCTGACATTGATGTTTCTGTATGTTATATGTATGTAGTAATCACAGAATGAATGGTGTATAGGACCACACACTCGTTAGTTCATCCATTCATTCATTAAAAAGCAGGTGTAACTAATAGATTTTCACAATTCACTGCAGAGGGAAAAATACGTACACTGCTTATCTGTATGTTATATGTATGTAGTAATCACAGAATGAATGGTGTATAGGACCACACACTCGTTAGTTCATCCATTCATTCATTAAAAAGCAGGTGTAACTAATGGATTTTCACAATTCACTGCAGAGGGAAAAATACGTACACTGCTTATCTGTATGTTATATGTATGTAGTAATCACAGAATGAATGGTGTATAGGACCACACACTCGTTAGTTCATCCATTCATTCATTAAAAAGCAGGTGTAACTAATGGATTTTCACAATTCACTGCAGAGGGAAAAATACGTACACTGCTTATCTGTATGTTATATGTATGTAGTAATCACAGAATGAATGGTGTATAGGACCACACACTCGTTAGTTCATCCATTCATTCATTAAAAAGCAGGTGTAACTAATGGATTTTCACAATTCACTGCAGAGGGAAAAATACGTACACTGCTTATCTGTATGTTATATGTATGTAGTAATCACAGAATGAATGGTGTATAGGACAACACACTCGTTAGTTCATCCATTCATTCATTAAAAAACAGGTGTAACTAATGGATTTTCACAATTCACTGCAGAGGGAAAAATACGTACACTGCTTATCTGTATGTTATATGTATGTAGTAATCACAGAATGAATGGTGTATAGGACAACACACTCGTTAGTTCATCCATTCATTCATTAAAAAACAGGTGTAACTAATGGATTTTCACAATTCACTGCAGAGGGAAAAATACGTAGAATGAAGACTGAAAGCGAACAAAATAGTCATCAACATTGACAATTAGACAACCGGCAAACGTGACCTGGGAATCTCCCTTTTTACTCTAATTACGGTAGCCGTCCCAGTGGGAGAATCAACTTCAAACAGATTGTGTCGACTTGTGTTCACTAATTATTCACACCCGTTTTAAAAGCGCGGCTGATGCTAAGCGCGGACACTAATTGCAGGTTGTGGTCCTTCTGCTCTTCCGCCAGTTTCATATATATTATTCACCGAAAAGTTCGACTATCGCCAGCTTGTATAAAACACGTGTCATTCGCTGACCTGTCAGCCATTGTGTGGATGAGGCGACGAATAGATAATAACATGTTTGGGAATGTGAAAATACACGGTGACCGTTAACATTCGACGAGGCAATACTTCACGGAATATTGGAGGTAGAAAGGCAATAATTGACACACATGATTAGCATGAAATGAGGTTTTATTGACACCGAAATAAACTACACAAAATGACCAACAGATGGAGCTTCATACGATACACAAACAATAATTAGCATAACAGTGGATGTTTAGCAAAGACAAAGTTCTTCATAACACATTCTCAACATGTTGGACGTCATTCATCAGCAATACCTGTAGTCAAGGGAGAACGTTGTGAAAAGCAATGTAGAGCATATCCGAAGGTGTGGTGGCAAATTGCCACTATTACCAATACAAAATGTTTTAATTCCTTCCCTGAAGGGGGAGGCGGGCCTTCTATAATATGACGCCGTCTCTCAGGCCAGGAGATTTGTGTCGGAGAAGGTGATAAGGTTGGCGGCCGTGACCCATACTAGGAAATGCCCCGGCATTCACATTAGTGCAGGAGAATGGAAAACTATAGAAAACTAATCTTAGGACAGCGGACGGTGGGGACGACCCCTTCTCTGTATTCCAAATGCAGAGGCGTAGGGACACGACACAGCCGCGGCCACTTGTGGACCAAGGCACACTCTGCATGTCGGATGTTTTCTTTTAGCATTCTTAACCACGTCGGACAATCGCGGTAGACTTGTGACATCAGGTAACTCCACAACGAATAATCACACGGATTGAGTTCGGGGAACTGTGGAGGCCAAGCATGACATGCCGCGATTGCAGGCGCCCCTGACTTCCTCTCTCACAACAGCTCATCTTTTAGCGTACACAGGTATCATGCGGCATCATAGAAGTGTTGCTGTCCAGCGCCATCTGTTGGCCTGTTTATACACTCGTTGTTGGTGTCAGTAAACCCCAATGTTATGCCAAGCATATGTGGCCATTTGTACCTGACTTGATGCTGTTCAGCGCCATCACTTGGTCATTTTGTGTTCTTTATGTTAGTGTCAATAAAACCCATGTCATACCAATCATGTGTGCCAATTATTACCTCCCTATCTCCATTATTCCGCGAAGTATTGCCTTTGTCAAATGTTAGCGAACTTTTGTGTCACCCTGTATTTGCCTATTGGTTGAATTTAATGCGCATTATAAACATAAATTTAAAATTTAATGAACCGAAATGAGGAGTATATTTAAACACAGACTTGTGCTACAATTTCCTATACATCGTACCGAAGCGAATAGGCCGTGTGGCAAACATGGGCTTGGGGTGGGAAGGAAGTAAAGCCCCAGCATTCGCCTGGTATGAAAGTGCGAAACCACGGAAAACCATCTCCAAGCCAGTTGACAGTGGGGTTCGAATCCACTATCTCCTGAATGCAAGCTGCTAACTACGTGAACAAACGGTCCAGTCACTTGCTCAGTAAGGAATTGCGGAGGGAAGTTGTTTCCCGTTGTTTTCGTCACGGTCTCATCCATTCACTCCTAACTCTATCCTAACACTTCATGGCAATAAAACCTATCTGCGTCGGTGCGATATAAATCAAACTGTAAAATAATAATAATAATAATAATAATAATAATAATAATAATAATAATAATAATAATAATAATAATAATAATCAAGTTCAGACGATCATGACTCGAACTCGCCTTCTTCATAAGTGAAGTTAGGAACCTTAACCACTCGACAGCCGCGCGTCAATCTCTCGTTTGATGGTACCTGACATGTTAAACCTCTCGTAACTTATCTCTAAATTTTTAAAATCGCTTTTTTCCGAAAATTTTTGAGAGTTGCGCGCTACTACTTTGCCAGTGTGTTCTTGTGATTTATTACTACCAACCTACAACGCTTGAAGAAAATCGGTGATGCGGACATCATGACCTCCCCATGTAAGACACTACAATTCAGTAATCAAATCGCCGGGCTGAGTGGCTTAGACGGTTGAGGAGCTGGCGTTCTGACCCCAACTTGGCAAGTTCGATCCTGGCTCAGTCCGGTGGTATTTGAAGGTGCTGAAATACGTCAGCCTCGTGTCGGTAGATTTACTGGCACGTAAAAGAACTCATGCGAGACTAAATTCCGACACCTCGGCGTCTCCGAAAATTGACAAAGGAGTTAGTGGGACGTAAAACAAATAACAATATTATTATTAGTAATCAAATCAGAGTGTCTGAATGCCTCCGAATGACGGGAATGTCGAGACTAAGAGAAGCCGAGAAATTTGAGAGAAAAATCCTTCTTCTTTTTATTCTTCTTCTCCTTCTTCTCCTTCTTAATCTGTTTACCCTCCAGGGTCGGTTTTTCCCTCGGACCCAGCGAGGGATCCCACCTCTACCACCTCAAGGGCAGTGTCCTTTAGCTTCAGACTCTGGGTCGGGGGAAACAACTGGGGAGGATGACCAGTAGCTCGCCGAGGCGGCCTTACCTGCTATGCTGAACAAGGGCCTTGCGGGGGGGGGGGGGTGAATTGGATGGGATAGACAAGGAAGAGGGAAGGAAGCTGCCGTGGCCTTAGGTTCGGTACCATCCCGGTATTTCCGTGGAGGAGAAGTGGGACACCACGGAAAGCCACTTCGAGGATGGCTGAGGAGAGAATCGAACCCACCTCTACTCAGTTGACCTCCCGAGGCTGAGTGGACCCCGTTCCAGCTCTCGTACCACTTTTCAAATTTCGTAACAGAGCCGGGAATTGAACCGGGGCCTCCGGGGGTGGCAGCTAATCTCACTAACCACCACACCACAGAGGCGGACGGAGAAATGTACTAAGAAAGTGAAAGAATGTTTGAGTCAATGATAAAGAGAACACTCAAAGTTTATGGACATCGGTTTAGAATGGTCGAGAACATTTGACAGTAGACCTTATTTCCTGACACAGCGTACAATAAGCCCAAAAGCCTATACAGCATCATGTCTAGAGTAGACCTAAATTAAATTAAATTAAATCAATCAATCAATCAATCAATCAATCAATCAATCAATCAATCAATCAATCAATCAATCAATCAATCAATCAATCAATCAATCAATCAATCAATCAATCTTCCCACAAAAGGTTCCAGGAATTATGAAAGGACCTTGATGAATCTGGATTAAATCGCGGAGACATCCTAAACCGAACAAAGTACAGATCAGTGATCGACAGCTTCAGAGGCTTCCATGACGAACAATTAAAAAAATGAATAGGGATGGACAGGGGAAAGAAGACGGGCTGACAGAGAAAGAATATAATGGTTTTGTGCTGCAAATGAAGGCTTCCGGTAATGTGTGATTGTTGCTTAATGTGTTTTCAAATGGCCGTAAACGAATATAATAATAATAATAATAATAATAATAATAATAATAATAATAATAATAATAATAATAATAATAATAATAATAATAATAATAATAATAAAGCACATATGTTCTATATTCGTGGTCATAAAAAACATTATAGACCGCATGTCGCTAAACGAAAGTTACATTCTATTATATTAACAGTCCTCTCAATGACGGAGAAACATATTAACAATCTGTATTTCAATATTTAATTATTTAGATTCTTGTACAGGTCAACAATCGATATTGTGCCATTGGATTCTACGTTATTTCCCAATTCATGCATTCCCTTTCATCCGGGAGATAGTGGGTTTGAAACCCACTGTCGGCAGCCCTGAAATTGGTTTTCCGTGGTTACCGATTTTCACATCTGGCAAATGCTGGAGCTGTACCTTAATTAAGGCCACGGCCGCTTCCATCCCATTTATAGTCCTTTCCTGTCCCACCGTCGCCATATTACCTATCTGTGTCGGTGCGACGTAAAACAACTAGCAAAAATGAAAATTATCTGCCTCCGTGGTGCAGTGGTTAGTGTGATTAGCTGCCACCCCCGGAGGTCCGCGTTCGATTCCCGGCTCTGCCACGAAATTTGAAAAGTGGTACTTGGGCTGGAACTGGGTCCACTCAGCCTCGGGAGGTCAACTAAGTAGAGGTGGGTTCGATTCCTACCTCAGCCATCCTGGAAGTGGTTTTCCGTGGTTTCCTACGTCTCCTCCAGGCAGATGCCGGGATGGTACCTAACTTAAGGCCACGGCCGCTTCCTTCCCTCTTCCTTGTCTACCCCTTCCAATCTTCCCATCCCCCCCCGCAAGGCCCCTGTTCAGCATAGCAGGTGAGGCCGCCTGGGCGAGGTACTGGTCATCCTCCCCAGTTGTAT
Organism: Anabrus simplex; assembly: GCF_040414725.1. Lineage (NCBI taxonomy): Eukaryota > Metazoa > Arthropoda > Insecta > Orthoptera > Tettigoniidae > Anabrus > Anabrus simplex. The sequence goes on from NC_090270.1 coordinate 309,238,659, forward strand.
ACCCCGACCCAGAGTGAAGCTCCAGGACACTGCCCTTGAGGCGGTAGAGGTGGGATCCCTTGCTGAGTCCGAGGGAAAAGCCAACCCTGGAGGGTAAGCAGATTAAGACAGAAAGAAAGAAATAAAAATAAAAATTCCCTTTCATTGCTATGTGTGACTTTATTAAGAACGTTCCGCATGCCATGAACTCCGAAGGTCCAGCTGCAAATCTGTTGTCTGTGACAGAAGTGTGAGGAATTACCCATTCAGCATAATTTTTCATGCATCACAAAAACACTCAAAAAGCTCCAACACTTGCAAAGCAAAGTAAAGCAAAGTGACCTCCGTACAGGCCATGAAGGCCCTTGGAGGAGTGGTAGGTAAAGGCTTCCGCCATTGTTAACCTCGGCACGTAATGGGGTAAAGTGGTTAGCTCTACGCCCGGCCGCCTTTGCCCCCAGCAATTAACCTGGTACTCACTTTTGGTGTAGGCTGAGTGAACCCTCCGGAAGTGGAAATCACGTTTCTTAAATTTTATGATTTCCTGACGGTGATTCGGACCCACTTCCTTCCGGGCGAACCGAGCACGCGTTTACCGCCTTGGCCAGGCAGCCCCTCGCTCCACCACTTGCATCTAACATTTTCTGAGAATTTCGAAGTGTTTAATGATACTGTGAAACAACTGGATCGTGATAGAAGGAAAATTGTGGATATAGCGAAAATGAAGAAGGACACAGTGCTTTCAAAGAACCAAAGATATGAAGAAATACGGAAAGGTTACTGCAATGTTGCGTGGATATTTAAGTGTGAAGTTAACGTTTGACAACCCCAGCAGACATTATGAAGTTCAAGTAAGTCCCGATTATCACTTCTGATGTTGAACACAATTTCACTAAATACATATCTATCCTCATAGAAAGCTGAAAATCTTTCCAGCGTTTAAGGAATCCATTTTTTTGGTAACAAAGAATAAAGGACTTTGTGTTCTTGGAAGCTCATAATAAAATGAGAAGTACATAATTATGTTTCATGCAGGCTACTGTGCTTAGGTTTATTCAACTATTGAATAGAAATTATAGTTTTTTTTTTTTTTACTTTATGTCGATATATAGGCCTAATCCCACGCTTCAGTAAAAATAACGATATATGTACATATTTGATTCATTATTAGTATACATATATATGTTCCCTGGTAATGAGTATTCACGTATTATCGGCACACTTTATCTTGGAGCATTTGTGTACGGGGGCGAGGTGTAAGGAGGGAGCTGTCCCGGTTCGATAGTGCTGCCAACTGAATGAAAATGAAATCTGAATTTAATCGATAATATGATCGATCGATATGAAGTTTCTCAACCGTTATTATCTTAAGCCAACAACTATGTCACATACACATTATATAACATTATATAACATTTCTCGATTCGAATCTTGTTCCTAGCATGAATTCTATACTTTGGCTTTGCTGTGTAAACAACAACAGTACTAGTACGTAAAGTGTATGCCAGATGTCGCACAACGATGCATAAGCGATTCATAGTATGTGTTTCAAAGGTTGCCAGTACGAATCTCGAAGATTGCCGAAATGGACAGATTCAGCACTAGGGTGTAAATGCACCAAGATAAAGTATACCGATAATAATGTCCATCAGAGTGAAGCTGTAAAATCTCATCGTTGTCTTGTTTAATGTACCCTACAGACGAATGTAGCCAGGCTAGTAAATTGAATGCAATAAACCACCTATCTTCTAACTGATGTAGCTGAGGCAGATTCAAGCCGTCTTCTCGAACACCGAGAAGCGATCCCTGTAGGAGTATGGCTGAGTACTTGGCTGATATAGCAATGGAGAATGTAAAGATAGAGAACATCTAAACGAGAATAAAATCGTAAGCACCTCCTAATGACGGTTCCCTGGACATCCTAACGACCAAGGAGGGTCTCTTCTATTACCTCTAATGATAATAATTTAAAAACTACGGTATTTATTAAGGGAAAAATAAAATATACCCGCGTGAAGATCGAGCAATTCTGCTAATATAATACAAATCAGGTGTTTATCAAGGAATTTGAGTATCTTCCTATACACTTGTAGATCTGATAAAATGCAACCAACCAGTCGTATTTTTAAACACCCGAAAGAAAAAAATCACCATAATGTCACACCCAATTCAACTTCTAACGTATTGAAAAGACAAGAGACTGGGCAAATTAGCTGCTCGGTACGCGCCACGCAACTGTAATCTTGTTTATGGGACATGACGGGTTTTAATCTCACCCTGAAGGTTACTTTCCGTGGTTTTTTATTTTAACACCAGGCAAATTATAGGATTGTACCTTAATTAAGGCCAGGGCTGTTTTCTTCTCATTACGAGTTCTTTACTGCCCCTTCTTCATCTAATCCTATTGAATTCGAATTAGTACGACGGGCAGTCCCTAAATAATAAATTCAGAAACAAATAATAAAAATTTTATTCGATTTTACACCCCAATAAGTACATTTTCGGTTTTCGGAGACGCCAATTTGGCGAAATTTTGTCTCGCATGAGTTCCTTTACGTGCCAGTAAATCTAACGACACAAAGCTGACGTATTTGAGATATTCAAACCGGCAAACTTTTAAAGGTTGTTTACGACTACCTTCTGAGTATAAGGGTCTCTTAGTCTTCAGTGGCTCATTACGGAGCAATCATATAATGACTATTTATTCGGTTTGTAACCCCAATCATCATTTTTTCTGTGCAAAATACCTTCATATCAGTTATGAAGTTCGTAATATGCAATAACCAAAACTTACAACAGGAAACACAGAGTAATTTGTAATGTGCAATAACCAAAACTTAAAACAGGAAACAGTCACCTATTTATTATATGTGAATAAATAACTGAATAAACAGCTGAAATAAATTAATAAAATAATTCAATTAAAATGAATGAATGAAAGTAATTAATCGAAATATCCGGAGTATGGGCGCCAGAGTTCACCAGAATGTATCCCTCAAATTTTAATAGAGCATGATAATTCTCTCTCCCAAGGCGTGACTATAAATCTGCGTACTATACATCTGTTTCAAGCCTTATCTTTCTGAAAAAGGCCAGATAGGTAGAAACTGCGCCTAGGTTTATCAATAACTCCACTAATTCTAAATAACTAACTTCATTCAGAATAATATCCGTGCATGAGCACCTCATCAACACATCCAAAGTACATAAAATACACTCAAAAATACTGCTGGAAGACTCCATATTTACATATTTATCCAAAAACAACAACAACAAAAGTAATGGGAAACGAAAAGCAACGACCAAGCTACCATTTGTAGTTAGCCCGGTGAACACTATTTACTAATTACGAACGATATATACATACATATGGATAAATACCCTTCACTGACTATGTGTACCAACACCACTTGCAGATTCTCACTATTGGCACTTGTTATATTACATTGATACTGTACCTTTAAAATTCTTGTGTTCACTGATTCTAAGTCTTGGTTTAAAGATACGTTTACCTTAGCAACACACGCTTGTTGTTCCAGACCATAAATTATGGAGAGTCTGAAATACGATACCTTAAAGCTTTCACCAACATATAAGACACCAAGCCGCCACAAGTGATGTAATCCCTAGTGCCTAAGCACTGCACAGTTTGTAGATCAGTACCGCACTTCACGTTCCACAAAAAATTTCAAGTCAACGACGTTTTGCAACAGTTTTAAGACAAGCACACCCCACCAAAGTTTTAAGACCACCTCCTTTCCACCAAATTTACATGTCCTCCTTCTCCGCTGTTTTCTCGCATGCCTATATAGACCTCAGGTTCCCTCTACTTTCTCATGATACATCTAGATTGGTCCTGACCATCCAATCACTAGTGGAAGATCCTCTTTCCATTCCAAGACCACGCCCCGAACCTCTTCCTGGTCCCAAGACAATAACAGGAAGGCCATGTCATCGGACTCGCGGAAACTTTCCGAGTTGTAAATAGCACTGTTTCCCCATCCGCTTGTATAAAACAAATTACTCATATCACTTAAGAATACCTTCCAGCTTAAAATATTAAGAATATATATATGCCAATGAAATAGTAATAATAATACGAATAATGACAATAGTATCTCTTACTTCTGAATGCAGTGCGAGGGTGTGATATATGTACTATCACAACTCAGAGTGATGCAAGGCATGTAATGTGCAATAACCAAAACTTACAACACGAAACACAGAGTAATGCAACGACCCTCTGACGAAATAATTTTATCACAGTGTGTTCAATCTGTTCTGTCAGTGTACTGCACAGTACAATACGTAAAAATGTAGAACTGTTCCCTTACAGGCATTGTTCAAAATGATCGTGGCATCGCTGGCTTCCGGCACGTTAAAGAACTCGTGCAGGACAAAATTCTACACCCCGCCGTTTGTCAAGAACTAGTGTTTATTATTTTCAGTGAAATACAGGTACAAAGGTAATTGGAACAACAAATGGAATGAAATTGCTCTAAAACGAGCCACCGAAGACCACGGATCTCTTATACAAATATACTCGTAAGGTATCCCTGAACATCCTCCGAAAATTTTCCGGTAGAATTCGGCTTCACCCTGTATACTATGCTTTTAATTTAATATCTTGTTTTCGATAAAGCAGTACTGGGCTCACTGACATTTTTCCCAGGACGGTACTGCTGCTTGGAAATACCGGCTTCTGAACACTCACGTCAGCATTTTAGAGCTCACGATCGAGAGAGTTAGATTACTGGAAGCGTTCTTTTTTAAGAAATGGGAAAACTTTTGATATCACGCGACTGAAGAGGCTCTAACTACACGGTTCTAGAATATCAATTTCTGGGTGCACACGAGAACACTACTGCCAGACAGAAAAGTTCCTTGACCATCCATCAATGACTTGCCTTCTCCACTTGCATACTTATCTCTTATTTGCAAGTCAGTGCTATCGTGCGCTGCTTCTAGCTTTACTGTTTCCTCTATTTGTGTTTTGATTCCGCAGACATGTAGTAAAGAGATCCATAACGCTATACATGTGTGTGGAATGGGCATTGTTGAGGGGTGACAAAGAGCTGCTAAAGAGATCATAGCTCGAGGATAAAATAACAAAGAAGAACAGTAAGACTTAGTGATAAAAAGTCAGGACTGTGCCAAAAAACCAGCCTTATAATAAACAAACATAAAATACAGACTATCCCTAAAATAACTCCGGGGATTTGAAGTTTTAATCAAATCAAGAAATTAAGGATAATGTGTAACACACGGTTTGAAAGATAATAATGTGAAGTTTCTTTTACAATTTAGTGCAGTTAAATATTTTTTTAAATTTTAATTATTGGTTGCTACAGGCCTCCCAATCACAACAGTACACATTGTGATACACGATGAAATTACATATAATTAATATGTAATATTATTATGTATTTTGTATTAGCCTAACGTAATTAAATCTAATCTAAACTAATCTTAATCTAACCCTATATATTTATTGATAAATGGACGACGGTCCAGACATTTTTGATTGCCATAAAGACAAAGTTTAAGTACATAAAAAAGTATCAAAATTAAATTTGAACAATTAATAACACAGTACAGTCTACAATATTAACATTTGGAAATACAAACACATAGTATTAAAGAACAATACATTGTTTAGTAGGACATTAACGGGAATATAAAGTAAACTACTGTGAATATGGATACGATTTTAAAATAGGCAATGATCCTCGTAAAGTAGCGATTACATAAAAATTGATTCTGGACTTCTGTCATGAAAATCCTATTTAGAGTTCCACTTGCCCTACCATTAAACCCAATATTTGCCACAGGAGGGAAGATCACAGCGAACAGGTCACATACATTAGTTACCTCAGTTTATATAATAACAACAAAAATTAACAATCATAACAAATAAATCCGTATTTCAAAAGTTTTATGCACGCAGTGAGCAGCGACAGTGACTTCGTGCTTTGAAAGAGAATGGAAGTGTTTTGAAAGAGAAATCGCCTGGTAGGTCGCGTGTGTTGAATTGAACGTTGATGGAATCTGCAGTTCATGTCTACGAATCTATGAAAAGTCATTTTCACGACGCAGCCTTCAGTCATCATCTTTTTGCGACATATAAATAACCGTGTTTTCTCGGAGAAGATTCAGGACTTGCTGGCCACAATCAATCAATCAATCAATCAATCAATCAATCAATCAATCAATCAATCAATCAATCAATCAATCAATCAATCAATCAATCAATCAATCAATCAATCAATCAATCAATCAATCAATCAATCAATCAATCAATCAATCAATCAATCAATCAATCAATCAATCAATCAATCAATCAATCAATCAATCAATCAATCAATCAATCAATCAATCAATCAATCAATCAATCAATCAATCAATCAATCAATCAATCAATCAATCAATCAACACTGATCTGTATTTAGGGCAGTCGCCCAGGTGGCAGATTCCCTATCCGTTGATTTCCTAGCCTTTTCTTAAATGATTGGAAGAATTAGGAAATTTATCGAACATGTCCTTGGTAAATTATTCCAGTCCTTAATTCCCCTACCTATAAACGAATATTTTTTTCGGAATTTGTTCTTTTGAATTCAAACTTAATCTTTATATTTAGAACTTCCCTACTTTTAAAGTCACCACTCAAACTTCTTCGCCTACTAATTTCATTCCAAACCATCTCTCTACTGACAGCTCGGGACATACCATTTAATCGAGCAGCTCGTCCCCTTTCTCCCAAGTCTGCGCATCCCAACCTTTCTAACATTTTCGTTACGCTACTCTATTGTTGGAAATCACTCACAACAAATCGAGCTGCTTTTCTTTGGGTTTTATCCAGTTCTTGAATCAAGTAATCCTGGTAAGAGTGCCATACACTGGAACCATACTCTATTTCGGGTGTTAACAGACACTTATATGCGCTCTCCTTTACATCCATACTACAACCCCTAAATACCTTCATAACCATGTGCAGAAGATCTGTACACTTTATTTACAACCCTATTTATGTGATTACCCCAATGAGGATCTTTTCTTATATTAACACCTAGTTACCTATAGCGCTACCCACAAGAAACTTTCACCCTATCAACGCAGTAATTGAAACTGAGAGAACTTTTACTGTTAGGGAAACTCACAACCTCAGTGTCAGATGCTCACGCCGGGCTGAGTGGCTCAGACGGTTGAGGCGCTGGCCTTCTGACCCCAACTAGAGAGGTTCAATCCTGACTCAATCCGGTGGTATTTGAAGGTGCTCAGAGACATCAGCCTCGTGTCGGTAGATTTACTGGCAAGTAAAACAACTCCTGCGGGACTAAATTCCGGCACCTCGGCGTCTCCGAAAACTGTGAACGTACTGTAATTAGTGGAATGTACAGCTAATATTCTTCTTCTTATTCTTATTATTATTATTAGTAGTAGTAGTATAGCTGCCGCTGTGGATCAGTGGTAGAGTGTCGGCCTTTGGATCAGAAGACAGCGGGTTCAAACACGGCAGAGGTAGTCGGACTTTTGAAGGGGGAAAAAAAGTCCATTCGACACTCCATGTCGTACGATGGCGGTGTTTACCGGACAAAATTAATCAAATCTCAGCCACAGACGCCCAAGAGAGTTTCGGTTTACTCGTTCTGCCATCTAGTAGGCCCAGCGTAAAACGGAACGTCAAAATAGACGAGCAGACAGCCAGATGGCGTCAAATTGAAATGCCTGCAAACAGTACCTAGTGTCATACTATTATTATTATTATTATTATTATTATTATTATTATTATTATTATTATTATTATTATTATTATTAGTATTAGTATTATTATTATTATACCGGGCGAGTTGGCCGTGCGCGTAGAGGCGCGCGGCTGTGAGCTTGCACCCGGGAGACAGTAGGTTCGAATCCCACTCTCGGCAGCCATGAAGATGGTTTTCCGTGGTTTCCCATTTTCACACCAGGCAAATGCTGGGGCTGTACCTTAATTAAGGCCACGGGCGCTTCCTTCCAACTCCTAGGCCTTTCCTATCCCATCGTCGCTATAAGACCTATCTGCGTCGGTGCGACGTAAAGCTCCTAGAAAAATTATTATTATTATTATTATTTTATTATTATTATTATTATTATTATTGCTGTTGTTGTTGTTGTTGTTGTAAAATGCACACAAATTGTAAATGAACAAAACAATCACAACAAATAACATGTCTTCAAATTTCATAATATAAAAATTAATCGCCATGCCTTAAAAATGAAATATTCCGGCTGCTTGGATGAGTGGTCAGCGTATTGTCTAGTTTCAGAGAGCCCCAGGTACGATTCCTTGCCAGGCCGGGGATATTGACCGTGTCAGATTTATCCCCCTATCTTCGTGGCTGGTTTGTCGTAACACTCATCTTTGTTTACAAACAACCACCACAGAATGGCGTTAAACCGAATGCGTCCCTCTAAATTAGGTTGTCGTCAGGAAGACATCCGACCATAAAACTGGGCTAAATCGATGAAACAAAGTGTAGATCCAAGGAAAATTTGAAAATACTATGAGGTGAGCTAGAAAAAGTTACAAATAATCATGAAGTGTAATTTGAATAAATAAACATTTATTCACGATGTAATATTTTTAGGATGATGCCGTGGAATTCAAGTAAATAAACTCACTCAACGCGCCTTTCTTCTTCAAGAGAATACGGAGAACGGAAACACGATGCATGGTTGCTAAGGTAAAGCAACAAAAAAATTAAAATGGTGCCCTAACAGGGATGACATTTTAGCCCCATGCTATGGACAACCAATGACAGCAGTTAAGTATCACTTTCTGATAATAGGTAGCCATGAACCACTGAGGTTGTAGCCTGTGACGTGGTTGAAATTTTCTCAGTGTTTACGTATTTCAACCGTCTCCATGATGATTCTGGGGCGATATTATTTTACGAGGTGTACGGACAAGAACATCCACTCCTTGAAACATGGCATCATAACCGGATGTTAAAGCATGATCAGCAACAGCTGATTTTTCATGTTGGTTAAGTCTAATACATCTATTATGTTCCTTAAAAAAACCATCGCACAACAGCCCTGGGAGGGCCTTGGCCTACCAAGCGGCCGCTGCTCATCCCTAAGGCCTGCAGATTACGAGGTGTCGTGTGGTTAGCACGACGAATCCTCTCTCTCGTTATTCTTTGCTCTCGAGATCGGGATTATGTTCCTTACCGCGAGTATATATCGTCGTCGAAGTCTGCCCAATTTAAACCTTGCCACAAGTACAGAGAAACTCCATTGTTGCAATTTAGGCAAACTGTCCTTAGCTGGTCCCAGGAATTGCCTGGTCTTATTTGAAGTTCCAAATACAGTTAGTATATTGTATCTATGTAAGATTTTAGCAATGCGATCCGTCGTGTTACGTATGTAAGCACTTCCTCTAACATCATTTTTCTCAACATTGAAGCATCGTGGTTCTATTCTCTGACTTCTCCTGAGACGCTCGTTCACTGAATTTGGAGAAGTGTGCAAATTAATTTGGACAAGTTCATATTTTACGCGGAATCAATTGGTTGCTAGATACGGCTCAGACTAGCTTCGTCTGGCTTGGCCTATTGCTGGAGAAATTCTTGATTATTTTTAAACAATAAAAGGCAATAATGTGCCATGAGTCTTTGTGTGTTGCCATGAGTCTTTGTGTGTGGTGCAGACGTCTGCATATGGTGAAGGATCATTTAAAACAATATGCCCCCATGTCGCACGTTAACCTTCCAGTACACGCGTCAACCGCAGAATTGTTCTTTTGGTTTCAGTCCAGTGAATAGTTACCTCACCAGTTTCGCCTACCAACTTATCTTAGTTCGGGCCTCTCCCTTCCGAACTATTACATTTAATTTTCAGTTCGCTGTCTGCCGGCTCTGGGGATATCTTAGTTGCTGTGCGGTGCTTTACACCACATGCGTGTAGTAGTGTGCTCCGTTGTGACGATCACCTGGGTTGTGCGCTTTAAATTTTCAGTGACTTTTGCACTCTTATGTTACATATGGTTGTACCCTTAAATGTATCCCGAAGAAGAGAAAAGGATTAACAACTTGCTCGATAGTGCTGAAAAGGAATATAATACAGAATGACGCATTACTGAGAGACCAATGTGCTGCTAGAAAGAGACTTTACTACTATTACTAGAATATTTTCATTCCTCCCCTGAAGGGGAGGCAGGCCTCTTAGACGGTGATGTGGTCTCACAGGCCGGGAGATTTGTTACGGTGAAGGAGATGTTCGAAGAAAGTGAGGAGGTTGGCGTCCGTGGCCTATACTAGCAACTGTCCCGGCATTCGCCTTAGCGCAGGAGAATGGAAAATCACGGAAAACCATTCTCAGGACAGCCGACGGTTGTGGGCAGCTGTAAGGTCCAGCCCTGTCCCGTCTCCCGAAATCAGTGGCGTAGAGCCACGGTAGAGCCATGGCCACCTCTCCTCTGCTCGGTTGACCGGTCAGAGTAAAGAGCTGCTGGTCAACGGACCAGCCGTGGCCACTTATGGGCCGAGACCCACTCTGCATCTACCGACCAAGATACATTTTCACGAAGACATCGAATATGAGAGTGAAATGTTATATTCAGAAGAGGAGGAAGATAATGCCAACAATGACACAGAAGAGAGTGAATACGACACGGACACAGAAGTTTCGGATGATACTGAAGAAGAAGAAGAAGAAGAAGAAGAAGAAGAAGAAGAAGAAGAAGAAGAAGAAGAAGAAGAAGAAGAAGATGGAACTGATGATAACAGTGTCAGATTCGAACTCCCTCCTCGCCCACCTCAGTATACTGGAAGAGACTTGCAATCTAAATCGAAAGTACACTGCAGCGCTTATCGGGGCCGAGTGTGGAGACACAATATCGTAACACACATCCCTGGCCCGAAAAATATGGCTCGAAATGTTGCATCTCCTGTAGAAGCATGGAAATTATTTTTTCCTGCCATTATGCTGGATAGTATGCTAGTTAATCATAGGTTAACTGTGATAGGAACTCTAAATTTGAACTAGACATTCCTCCCCTCTTTATACAAGCCAAAGACAGGCAACCCGAAAGCAGTTTTTTTGGTTTTGGGAACGTTGCAACTCCGCTATCATATGTGCCCAGGACGAACAATGTAGTTTTGGTTTTGTCAGCTATGAACAACAAGTGATGAGATTGACGAAGAATCTGATGATGCTCGAAAAGCAGAAATGCTCACTTTTGATAATCTCACATAGGAAGGAGTGGACGTGCATATTCTGTTTCACGCGTAAGTCGCCGATTGTCTCTTGTCCTGTTCTGAACACTTCTAAATGTTGGAGAGTTTAACAGCTTCATCATTCTGCGAGCAAAGTGTGTTATGAGTAGACGTACATTTATGAAAAGCTTTTCACCTGAACTGTGCATGAATATTTACAGCATCGCCTCACTCTAGAGCAGGGCCTCTCAAACGCCCAAAATCTCACGCGTGCAAGTAGCGGCGCAGAGTTCTTGTGCACAGTGCATCGGTCCCACTCAGTTCGAATCGGACCAACGCTTCGTCTCGGGGCTACTCGGCTAAGCTCGGCTCAACTCGGCTCAACTTAGCTCGGATTTGGAGAGCTAAGGAGCAAGTGAAGAAAAGGGAGACAGGGGGAGCGAGCGAGACAGGAGTGGGGAAAGAGAGATACAGCGCTATTGCTTCAAATCGAGGAGTGCGGTCTGAACTCTGGTCAACCAAGCGAAGTCGTCTTTTGCACCGTGCACAGTGCATGCACCCTGAGAGGCCCTGCTCTAGACTGTATCCCCCGGGAAATAAATCAGAGGCTTCTGGACTTACTTCGACCTCAGATGGGTCAGAAGCGACCTGAAAAAAGCCCCAATACCCTGGACGAAGTAACTTTTGTGACAGGACTAAAAAATGGAAAACGAAGGCTACTGGTGCAACATATTCACACCTTATCTGCCGGGAATATACTGCCTTCACTTGTAAAAACTGCAGTTTAGGAAGAGAAGAAAGTGATGACGATGACTTTAATTAGTATGGACCAAGAAGCTGTTACTGCTATGAAACAGACTTGAAGTGATTATAAAGTGTATAAACAGAGAGTATTTTTTACAATATTCTGGATACTTGCATTTTGTAGCTGAATAAACTGAATGGACCACGACATATCTTCCTAACCTTTACTGTACATATCTAATTTTAGTTTCTAGTTGTCTGAGTTTTATGTAATTACACCGTCTTTCTTAAAGCTTTCTTTAGTAAAAAAGAATATATATGGCTTGAACTAAAGATGTGGTAACTTTTGTGATGGTAAATTTAAATACAAGTCTACGCACATTAATTCCAATAAATAAGTGTCAAAACAACAAAATAAAACATTAATATGATTAATAGAACTTCTACCATAATAATACTGAAAAACGTACATTTCTGTCCTTTCCACCGCGTGCGTATACTGACGTTACACTACCTCACGCGTGTTCTGGAGGGTTAAACGTATTGGAGACGTTCAGGGAAGGAAACTAAATTATTGTTTAATTCGCTTGGTAATACTCCAGACAAGTACTGTGAAGTATTGTGAAAAAGCGGCGTGGTAAAATGGACTATTTGACAACAGAATGCTTGTCAATGAACGTAAATGTGAGGTTCCTTGATGACGAACTGAAAACAAATGTTATAGATTGGTAGAGGCGATGTAAAAACGTTTTCTGGAGGTCATTACATGTAAAGGAGATCACATTCATTATAAATATCATTAAGTTAAGAGTGTTTGAAATATTAAGTCCTCTGTCTTATCCCAGTTACTTTCCACTCTACTCTGTACACTTTCATTTCACGGCACAAGCCCCCTGAATATTGCATCATGAATAGTTAGACGCGCCGTGAAGGAGTCAATGATAAATAAAACTTTTCATTCAACGTTGTTGAAGTTCATTATCTTGAGAACAATTTTTTTGGCATGAAGAAAGTGATGAAGGTGAAGCAACACGTAAATTATCTTTGCCAAACATTCGATTCCATTGTTTTAATAGAAAGAAAGGCTAACATGTTATATTTCTATTTGTATTTCACGGGTCCATCGAAGACAACTCACGGACCCCCAAGTGATCTATTGATCCTATTCAGAACTCTGCTCTAGAATATTAAAAACATTCTTCAAAAACATGCCATACTTTTTATTGATTATCCTCCAAGGGGGATCACGGCTGAAATTTCGAACTTCAACAATTTACCACTTATCAAGCCCGAATTTCAAACACAAACACATATTATTAAGTAGAGATCGGAATTTATGCAGTAACACGTTAGACTGCTAAGTTACTGAAGGGAGTAACAAGTAGAGCCTAATCTGTATTACAGTTATGGCATAAGGTTTGCTTAAATATTAGGGTTTCGGCTCAACAGATCCCCTAGAATTTATGTTACTCTTATTGCATTAGGGAAGTGCAGCCTTGCTAACACCTCCTAATGACCAAATTAGTTTGCATTCTACCATATTACTGAATGGAGGAGCGGAAAGGAATTGGCCACCCTACCGCACGTAAACTCCGGCTCAGGAACACCTCTGCGGAGGTTCGGACCTGCCTTCGGGCAGAATAACCCTTACCTTACCTACCCTATTACTGCAAACAAATTCGGCGTTTATTAATAAGATTTAGCCCCACACAAAATTTGGAATTGATTATTTAATTACTTGCAAAGTTATTGACAAATGTTTTTAAATGTTTCATGGAAAATGCCCTTTGGGGCACAGTTTTCACATTTTTGGGGCTATGATTTGGCGGACATCTCAAAACTACTCATATATTGAAGAAAAACTCCGGGTTTTGCAGTCAGATATGAACTACTGCATTTCTTTTTCAATTGTTCATTATTTATTCAACAGGAAGAATATAGTTTCGTGCTATTTCGGGAGTGAAACTATGAAGGGAATATTAAACTGCTAATAAAATGCAGAGCTACTTTTAATTTCTGGCATTATTAAACATTCTCAGAAAATTTCAGGTGAATCTGATAAGAACTCTGAGGCAAGGAACATTTTATGAAGGGCAAAGAGCAAGAAGACTTTTAAGGTATATACAAGCAATTACTTTAAAACTGTCCTGGACTGTAAATTACTCCCTCTTACGCTCAGCGTAGGCATATTCCAGCTGCATTATAGAATGGTAGTCCGAAAGAATTTTGAAGGTAATTTTGTATGCCCGAGTGGGAGAAAAGCCCCCTGTGGATGGGGGCGGTAGAATAATCTCTGCCTGTCGTAAGAGGCGACTGAAAGGAGCCCCGTGTCTCTCAACTTGGGAGGGTGGTTTGGCGATCAAGGGGCCCAAATCTGAGTCCTGGCATTGCTCCCACTTACTGGTGCCCCGCTCCTTACTTTCATACATCCTATCCGATCTCCCTTGGTCAACTCTTGTTATTTTTCGACTTAGACGGTATTAGATATCGAGGTGGTGGTGGTGATTATTGATTTAAGAGGTAGTACAACTAGGCAACCGTTCTCGATTAACACTAATCAGAGGGAAAACATGGAGAGGATTCGACATTTAGAAAAATGAAGGCATCGGCCAAAGAAAGACAAGCTCCACGAAGGGCGTGAAAATGAAAGACTCACTAGGCGTCGAGTGCTGTAATACCGTCAGGGTCAGAAAAGAACACTACTGTAGTTTAGCAAGGCAGGTCAAATGGGATAGATCAAAGTGGGGAGCCTGGCACAAATAAGTGGAAGCAATGCCAGAACTCAGGTAGTCGCCAACCCACACTCCAAATTTCAGTCTTTTAGTCGCCTCTAACTACAGGCAAGCGATACCGTGGGTGTTATTCTACCGCCCCTACCCACAGTTGGAATAGGCATCGAGGCCTAGGGAGTCTTTCCTTTCACCCTCTTCGCGGCCCTAGTCTTCCCCTGACCGATGCCTTCATTTTTCAAAGTATGGGACCCCTTCCAAATTTTTTCTCTGATTAGGGTTATATGGAGGATGGTTGCCAGGTTGTACTACTCATTACACAATAATCACCCCCACCGCCACCATCACGACAGCGGGAGAAAGGGGGTGGGCTTGCTCTATTTCCACCCAACCCCTAATATTTAACACGGCATTTAGAGGTTTAAAAATAGCGTGAGGGAAAAACTGATAAAAGGATTACAAAGTGGAAAAATGGAGAAATTTTTAGGTTAAAAAGGAAATCGATTTTTTGGTCAAAATTGCGAAATTTCACCCACTATTCCCCCTGAACACATTCTTTTTATTCGATTCACTATTAATCAAAACGTACTTATGTTAAAGAAAATAACTAGAGCCTGTTGTATAATACCACAAAATTGTCATTCAAATATCTTCGGCACATTTTTTTATTAAAATCACAAGCAAAATGAATGTTACAGAAAATGAACATGAAGAATATGGCAGAGTCGGA
Source organism: Anabrus simplex (assembly GCF_040414725.1). NCBI lineage: Eukaryota > Metazoa > Arthropoda > Insecta > Orthoptera > Tettigoniidae > Anabrus > Anabrus simplex. Next base: position 309,254,036 of record NC_090270.1, read on the forward strand.
GATAGCAAGTGTCAAAAATGCCTTGTAAAGTAGCTCAGATAGTTAAACATAATTATAAAGATGAAAGTATGCTGTACACAGAAAATAAATTGAACAATGCAATTTTTGACTCATACATCCTTTTAGGAAATAAACATATGTGTGTTTTTTGGGCTCGTGAAATGTTGAAGGCAATATTTTTTTGACCCTGGCAGTTAGCTCATGCAACAAACGTGGAGTAAACATGAATAATAATGTCGTGCTATGTTAGACTTAGCTCCTGTTCTGTTCTGCTCTGTTTTGTTCTGTTTGAACTGCTAATTATAATAAAGTTTTATGTTTGTTGTGCCGCGCTTTATGGCCCCCCGTTGCACGTTATTCCTGCAACATATCACTTACATATGCATTACTGCAATAATGGAGGAGGTAATTAAAACCTCTTTGCCTTCCATTGTACTCTAAGGCTACGCGTGGCGCGCACCAACATCCAGTAACTTATTGTAACAGTTACTCCGCACGCTAAGCAGGAGACAGTCATATACTATTCGTGTGTAGCTGGCATATCCTCGTTTTAATTTCTCAATTAGGGCACATACGGATTACCCCCATTTCAATTTTGTGTATACTTCTCAATTTTCAATTACAACATGCCAGTCCAGGTACATCCACACTTTACTGATCTTAAGTAGACCCATTCTTCATAATTTGGAGTTTCTTCAATATATATTTTTATTTCATCTCTCTCCATCCTTTTAGCATGTTCAAAGCATCTCAGCTATCTTTCTATTTTGTCAACTACTGTTTCTTTACTACATAGATTCATCTTTCCTACGTCACTTGAGACATAACAATCAATCAATCAATCAATCAATCAATCAATCAATCAATCAATCAATCAATCAATCAATCAATCAATCAATCAATCAATCAATCAATCAATCAATCAATCAATCAATCAATCAATCAATCAATCAATCAATCAATCAATCAATCAATCAATCAATCAATCAATCAATCAATCAATCAATCAATCACTAATGATCTGCATTTAGGGCAGTCGTCCAGGTGGCAGATACCCTATCTGTTGTCTTCCTAGACTTTCTTTAACGATTTGAAAGAAATTGTAAATTCATTGAACATCTCCCTTGGTAAGATATTCCAATCCCTAACTCCCCCTCCTATAAATGAATGTTTGCCGCAATTTGCCCTCTTGAATTCTAACTTTATCTTCATACTAGCAAATGTACCCGTGCTTCGCTACGGTATTCTGCATTGTATAAAAATATTGAAGTAAATACTGTACATGCAGTAAATAAGATTGTTTTAAAATAGCATATCTCTTAGCGTTATCCGAGAAACAGCATGGTGAGGTCCCCATACGTTGTTTCCAATGTAAAGTGCTTGTTAAGGATTTGTGATGATAACGACAGGCTCACTTGCCTACTACCATTCACAATCGAGTTAGGAAGTTTACATTATAACTGCAGGGCACATTGCCTACTGCGCGGTCACAATCGATTTGGGGAGTTTCCGTTACAATGGCAGCCCCGTTTCCTACTTCCAGACATATTACAAATTGAGAAGTTTTTATTATAATGGCAGGAAACTTCCCTACAACCAGTCAAAATTGAGTTGTGCAGTTATCGTTATAATGACAGGCCCCTTTTCCAACTGCCAGCCAGCTTACTACCAGTCACACCAAGTTGGTGAGTTTCTATCAAAACAGCAGGCCAGTATGCCTAATGCCAGTCACATTTTAGATGGGTACAACTGTTTATAACTGCGGGAACGCTTGCCTACAGCCGAACACAATCGGGTAAGGGGAGTTTTGAACAAAACTGCAATCTCCCTTGCCTTCTGCAAGTCAAATCGAGAAGTGAATTATTCATTACAATGGTAGGCCTGCCTTATTAATGCTACCACAATTAATTAAAGTCTATCAGGTTCCACCTTTTCAATACTAATACAATGTTGTTGGATGATATTTACAACATTATTCCTTACGTTTAACAGTTACAGATTCTTTGACGTTTAAAAAAAAATAAAAAACTGTAATAAATAATGTTGTAAATATCATCCAACAACATTGTATTAGTATTGAAAAGGTGGAACCTGATAGACTTTAATTAATTGTGATCTCAGTTCAATACGGACAAATAAGATGAAGTTCCTTACGTTTAATTATTAATGCTAGTTACACAGGAATTGGAGAAGGACCCCATTCCTACTGCCAGTCAAAGTCGGTGGGGGGAGTACTGATTACAATAGCAGACACACCCTTTCTCGATCGCTACAAATTCGACATCATTGAATATATATAGTTCGACATACGAAAGTATGTGCTTATTTACAATATTGCAGACCTTCATTTACAGATAAACTGCTGCTAAACGGTACATCATATCGAGAAAGACGCCGGATTTAGCGGCCTAAATTGCTGGTCTTATGATATCTCATCTATTCATGGGTCAGATTGAGTTAGAAACGTGGAATAGGGTAAAATTTGTGTAAGATTATCTCAGACTGCATTGCTTTTCGGATAGTTAATAGTGACAGCTACATACATAGCATTTGGCTCATATATGGCTACTGGGTGTACCAATTTTCGTGTAGAGTTTGATGATTCTATTTTTCCTATAAGTGATGGAAGGTATGAATTATGTATGTGAAAAGTCCAAATTTACTTAACATCGAGAAATAGAGAAAAACCAAACGTAAAAGGGATAGAAATACGACAAAATGTCGTAAGACCAAGGTTGTAGATCACTCCAAATTGAACGGGGATTGTGCCATCCATTATGTGATAATACTTCCCGAAGGTCTGCACCATCATTAAAATTGCCTCCATATTTCGATATTCTTCGGGATAAATGGGAAAAATTTAAAGATCTTGGAAGTTTTCCGTCCGTTACAGGCTAAAACGTATAATTTTGCCAAATTTCAATATCCTTCTTCGACTGGCAGATTATGCTGCAATCTGGGTTTTCGGTGGGGGTTGCAAAAATTACGAGTTTCAAGAAACTAAACCAAAAAATATGCAGATGGACATTATTACCCCTTAAGCATGTAGCTAAACGAAAATTTCGCCAAAATTGACAATGTACAGGCACACAGTCATTAAGATTTTATTTACATAGATAGATAAGGAACCTGCTCCACGTACAACACCTTTTGGGCTATATCCGCTGGACTTAACCTGAAAAACGGACCGTTTATGATATCTCCCTTATTAATCCTCCTGTCGAAGAAATGCACATGAAAAAACTTTTAGAGATGGAATATCATCACGTTTGGTCGATTTACAGTCAGGTTGGTCTTGTACTGTATATATTGTGTAAGAGTGAAATCACCATTTTGGTTCCCTATAAACCGCCAGTCCATTCCGGAAACATGAAATGTTATTGACAATTAACACCTACCGTTGGACAGGTGGATGTTAATGTAAAGTTTGACTCAAATATCTTCAGTAGTTTTCAAGTTGTAAAAAATACGGCAGGTAAATTTACATTAAGTTTGGTTGTGTATATTTTGTGGGAATGCAAAATCACGGTTTCGGTTTCGTATAATCCCCCAGTCAATTCAGAGATTTAGAAAGGGAACGATAAACTGCGTTCATAAGAACTTACGGAGAAGCAGTTAACACAGATGGACGTTTGACGTTTAGGCCAGGGGTAAGTGGAACCATCTTGTCAGAAACGCTGATTTTACATGAACGAGATAAGATGTAGATGAAGCTTTTACGACCTACACTTCCCTCAAAAACCAACTGATTAACTCCTGGATGTCTTAAAATATGTACGTACAATTTGTCTCTCCTCATGGTCAAATTTCACCATATCGTTGTCTTCCATTGAGTATTTCTTCATTCGTAATTCGGTCTACCCATCTCACCTTCACTATTCTTCCGTAACACCACATTTAAATTTCGATAATGTATAGGCATCAAATTAGTATTTGTATTTTGAATGTATTTATTTAACTGAACATAACAGGCTTTCGCCAAGTCACAATGTTCCAATATGCAATTCATAATGAACACTTACAGACTATTTATAGCTAAGCACTAACTACTTACTACTTAACTACCTCTAAATCTACTTTGTAGCATCTTGCACATGGGCGGATCGCCAGGTCAACATGCAACACACCACCTCTACTTATAACTAAACTAACTACTTTACTACATTAAATATATACTAACTGTATCCTAAATCTGTCTGTCCGCGACATCATCCCTGGTGAGGAACTCCTACCACCCTTCCCTGGGATGTCACGACCAGACATGTCTCATGAGACTGGGAAACCGATACCTCATAGACCCCTTAAGGGGCCCATAGACGTGCAATATTATTGCGCAAAATGGATTGTACAATATATTGTTAGCTGCCTATAGACGTACAATATTATTGCACAAAAATCGAGTTTGTGCAATAAATAGAATCGTGTGGAGATAATATTGATAGTTGTGCAATATATTGTGCAAAGCGGTCATAGACGTACAATATGCGTTGCAATATATAGTCAGTCCATGCCGATATTTTATTTGGTGATTATATTGAGTGACACTGGTCTTTGCTGCGTTTTGATCGCCGTAGGCGTAAGTGCCACAAAGAAGCAGAAACGGAAATGAAGCACAAGGGCCAAACAGTGGTTTCTAGACAGAGAAAAGTACACTCATGAAAATTTACGCAATGAACTGAAAAAATGGGAACCAAATTATTTTCGAAACTTTCTGCGCATGAATGGTGAATTGTATGATGAACTCCTCGCTTTGCTCTTAACGTCCCACAGAGCCGGAAGGCCATGGTACACTTCGATAAACTCCAAAATAAACTTTTTCTCCTCCTTTTTGCCTGCCATCACGATACCTTCTCCAACGCTTGTTGATACCAACTGGCGGTAGGACGGGATATTGCACAATGTTGCCAACATACAGCACAGTATTTTGCGATTTGAGCAATATACTGTATTTCAATCTTTCTTGATTTCGTACAATATATTGCACGACCCTTCAATATTAAATACACACTATCAATTTTATTGCACAAACCCCGGTATTGGGCAATAATATTGCAAGTCTATGAGCCCCTTTAAGCTGTCAATGTTATTTCCTCACCAGTCCTTCATGTAACAGCCCACATGTGTGCGGATTGCCTAGCTCTACAAGTAGGCTGCCACGCCTGTATTCTACTGCCGAGACGGATTCCATAACTCGGCTCATCTTTCGCTGTCTCATTTACAACTTACTTCCTCTAACCTAACACTATTCACTACCTTACTCTACTCTACACGTGCAGACGTACCGAATCAACACTTTAGCTTGAGATAGGTCAGGCCTATCTCCCCCTCTTCCAACTCTACGGTACGTCAGCAGCCAAAACAAACTAACTAACAAAACCAAAGTAAAATAAAACAGACAGACAAACAACAAACAACCTCATTAGAAGGAATACAGTACGGCTTACATATCAATGAACTGAATCTACTAATTAGAAATATAAAATACCTAAGGAACAAAGGAACAAAACTGAACAAATATAAACAAGAAACATAATACTAAACTTATAATTATTGTCGTCCTTACTTATTAGTGACTTAAACTCTATAATGTTCCAAATCTGTGTATCAAAGTTGTTTTATGTACATACATGGTTACAAAACATCGTTATTATTAACCCATACAGAGATGATACTTCAGAGATAAATACATACCGTATGTTTTCTTCTACTGACTATAATCAATTTTAAACTTCTTATTCAGTGTACGTGTAACTGATCGATTTGGAGTCTCCCTCTTCCAACTTCGGTCGTCCGAGGTAGGAGAGCTGAGACTTGGTTCTTCCTGAAATACTAGCATGCATTCCTGTATGTGTAGTTTGAATGTCCCATAGTATACTTTTAACCATGTGTACTCGTGCTGATTTCGCTGTTTCATTTTTTTTCTGCAGCATGTGCCCCTTCCCCTCATTCACCACTTTCATTTTTTCTCCCACAAGCTTTTTATAATTGTGAATAGTTTTGATAGTTTCCCTGGCCTTCTCCATTCCCTGTTTATTAATTTGACAAGAGTATAGTACTCAGATTCTCTTTCCATTTTATTTATCTCTTCCGCTTCCAAGAATTTAACCCGTAATGCTCTTGTACTTTCACACTGTCTCAAGAAATGTGCATTTCCTAACTCCTTTTCACACAATAAACATGTATTTGCAACTTATGTAAATGCCTTATTTTTATAAACTCCCATCAACCACCATATCATTCTCCTGTATTCTCTTTTGGTTAATTTATCATGTATTATTTTCATACCTGGATATAGATTCATGAATTCCTCCAGAGTTCTCCTATTATTACCCTAAGATCTTAGTCTTTGTATTTCTATATCTGCTGCCCTCTGTGCCACTTTTCCACAGATTTTTCTTTCTTCTATACCCATCCTGATACCTCATTTGGTGTCGGTAAGCTATATCTAGAATTTCTCCCCCTCTTCCCCTTTTTAACCTAAACCAATATTTTATTAGTCTCTTAATTATATCCACTTTTACATTCATGTCTGTACACATTAATCTTGCTCCACTATTCGCTGTACATATTGGCAAGTCTGTAATTATTGTAATAAATCTACTAGTGACTGAATCGAGCATTACTATTTCTTTTTCTGTGCCCCATACTTCTGCACCGTATAGCATTTTGGATTTAATCACAGCGTTGAACACATTTCTTTGTACCCTACAATCAATATTAGGCATCCTGTTATCTAATATTCTTATACTAGCTAGGGCTGCTGCACCAATCAGTTTTGCCCTCTTGACGTGTTCAGACCAATTTCCATTTCCTGATATGATAATTCATAAATATTCTAACTTTTGAACTACTTCCATATTTACTCCCTCAAGATACCATTTTTCCTTCTTTGCTAATTTGTTCCCGTTTTTGCACACCATTACTCTAGTTTTCAGTGCGTTAATTTGCATATTCCATTCTTTACAGTACTTCTCGATACCATCAATACTTTTTTGCATTGCAACTGGCGTTAGTGTGAACAGGAGAGTGTCGTCAGCAAAGACAAGACCAGGAATATCATGATTTTCTAAACATGGCAGTGCTAATCTTTCCACAACTTCAAATTCTATTATATCGTTAATGAACCATAGAAATAAAATCGGTGACAATTTACACCCCTGTTTCAAACCCATTTTAGAGATAATCTCTCCTACTACTCCTTCTTTGACTCTCACAGTACACTTTACTCCAGCATATATCTTTTCAATAGCCCTTATCATTTTACATGACACTCCTACTTGTCTCAATCTAGTAACGACTGCCCCCCTGTTCACAGTATCGAATGCTTTTTCTAAATCTATTGATGTAGCATAGAGATTTCCACCTTTCCTTCTTTACATATTTGTCAATAAGAGTTCTCACAATAAAAATTATCTGGTGTTGTTCTCCCTTTTCTGAAACCACTTTGAAATTTCGACAGGATTGAACGTCTCTCTGCCCAGTTCCTTAGTCTATTTGCTAGTACAACCGTATATACTTTCCCCAATGTATCTAACAAGGTAATTCCCCTATAGTTTCCTGGATTTAATCTATCCCCTTTCTTTTTGTACATAGGGCATATTATCCCCTCTTTACAAACTTTTGAAAGTTTGTTTTGAACATCTTTGTCAAAATTTCCAACATGCTGCTTCGTTCTCCCACCTCTTTCCAAAATTCATATTTGATACCCGAAATAGCTCCTGACTTTCCCTTTTTGGCTCGTTGTTACAGGTTCCTTATTTCGTGAGACGAAATAGCCTCATCTAATTCAGACAGAGTGACACTCAAACCCCCCAAAACATTAATCCCCTCCATTTGTCTTCTTTATTCAATAATTTCTCGAAATACTGGTCCCATGTACTACGACTTATATTGGTCCCCCCATAACCCGACTTCTTGGTTATTTGATTTATTTTATCCCATACTTTCCTACTTTCATTGTCCTTACACTTTTTATTTATGTCATCAGCCATCTTTTATTGCCATTCCGACTTCGTCTTTCTTAACAATTCTCTGTATTCTTTCCTATTTTTTTTTTTACAAAATTCGTTTCTAGCAACTTGACCACCATCCACCCTGTATCTCCTAAGTGCCTTCATAACTAGTGACTTTTTCTTTACACATTCTGTATTATACTGTACCATCCATATTTAATCTGCGTTTTACTTAGATTTTGCCTCATAACTTTTCCTGCCATTCCTATTAAATTGTCTATCCTGGTTAGGGACTTCTCCACTGTATTTTCTATCAATTTTACAATGACTATTTTCCAAATCTCAAAATTTTCTCCATTGAAGTACTCTCTAAATTCATTTCCTAATTATTCTCTCCAACGATACCTAGGTATTTTCCTCTCCTGTACGCTATCGTAAACGATCTCTTGCGCTCTTATATCTTGAATCATTAATTTTATAGATACTGGCATATGATTTGCCTCGGCCCAATCTTAATGCTTATCTCTTTGATAATTTGCAAACTATCCCTACAGCATACAACTAGGTCAATTGTAGTGCCCCCATTTTCTACTATATAGGTTAATTTTCCATTCTCATCTCCAAACCATCACCCATTAAATATATAAAGCTCCTCTACGGCGCATAATTCTAGTAGTTTTTCTCCATTTCTGTTACATTCTTTGTCCTGGCTATTTCTATTAACTACTAATACCCAGTCCTCAAGTTGACTGTAAACTGGCTTCTTGTCCCCTATCCTCGAGTTAAGATCGCCCATAATATTAATGCTTTTTTTATTATTTTTTTTGCTAGGGGCTTTACGTCGCACCGACACAGATAGGTCTTATGGCGACGATGGGATAGGAAAGGCCTAGGAGATGGAAGGAAGCGGCCGTGGCCTTAATTAAGGTACAGCCCCAGCATTTGCCTGGTGTGAAAATGGGAAACCACGGAAAACCATCTTCAGGGCTGCCGATAGTGGGATTCGAACCTACTATCTCCCGGATGCAAGCTCACAGCCGCGCGCCTCTACGCGCACGGCCAACTCGCCCGGTAATATTAATGCTTGCCTGATCATACGTACTTCTCATTCGTCTAATTTCTGTCAGTAAATTCTAAAAAAAAAATCATTCTGCGCAAATGGGGAGCTCAAAGGCGGATTATATATAAAAGGTATACACATTTCATTCCTCCAATTGACCCTATCTAATATTCTTATCCAGATTAATTCCTGAATTTCAGATTCTAAGAGCTGTATTCTATCTTTTAAGTTGTTTTTTTATTACCACTGAAATTCCACCCGATATCCTTCCTCTATTGGATCTCCTTGATCCATATTGACTCCATACGATACACCCTTCTATCTTTAAGTCTTTCTTGTAATCAGCCCAAGTTTCTACACGCCCAAGGATGTCCATTTCTTCCAGTAGCTCTTTAAAGCCTTCGTTACCTATTTTGCTCCATACTCCTTCAATGTTAGCACATGATACCTTTAACTCTAGTTATTTTTTACTTCTATGTTCTAAACTCCCTGACTTACTTCTAGTCATTCTAGATTTTTCCACTTCCATTATACTTCCCTCCGGAGAGCAAATAACGTCCTTCTCAGATAGTTCTTCTGTGAGTTTTAATCTACCACCTGAACCCATCCCCTTCTTCTGAAAATGGTCTTGTAGACTCACTGACCTACGCCTGGAAGTATCCTCAGCTCCTCCACGCGGCGCCGCTGTTGACATCCTGCTCGCCTCGTCGTTCCTCCCACTGTTATTTAACTCCACTGGAAGATCTGACGTAGACTGTTGAATCACCTGTCCAGGGTTATCAACCCCAGCACCGCACGTATACTCTGGAATCCCTTGTGTCATCACTCCTACACCATGCACTTCGGCTGATGACCCAAACTGCTTACTCCGTTCTTTAAACATTTCACCCACTGACCGTCCACGTTCTCGCCCAGCTATCTCCCATCATATGCAAGCGGTTTCCTGTTTTAAATGCCCGTAGATTCAATTTTCTTGCTTGTCGTAAATGGAATTGTAGAACTCTTTGCTCTTGGAGGCCTTTTCTGTCCATATCCCTTTTTATCGAAATTCTGCTGCCCTTCAAATTCCTCGCACTATTCGAAATTCGACTTGCCATTAATAAGGAAACAAACTTAATTCTAACAGGTCTTCTTACCCTATTCTTTCCCATCCTATACACATCATCTATCCACCTTTCGGTACAATCAATGCCTAATTTCTCTCTCATTACCTTAAGGACTAAGCTCATCAATTCCATCCTAGATTCTCCTTCCGTTTCATCCAGTCCGTAAATAATAATATTTCTTCTTTTCTCCTCCTCCGTTCTTCTGCTATCTCGCCATTGAAGTACCTATACTTCCTCTTCTAGCGCCTGCATCCTCTGATTTATTATAGCTCTTTCTTCCTTGTCTTCTCTAATCTTTGCCTTTATTTCTGTTAGATCTTTGGTTGTGCTGTCCTTCATATCGTTGATTTATTGGAACTGTGCTTCGAGCATTTCTTTGGTCTGGTCAGCCTGAGAAGCATTGCGGACAACTTCCTTGATTTTCTCCATGTCCTCCCATGTCAATGGGCCTGGGTTCATCTCGACGTCTCCGATGACTAATAGAGTAGCTACTATAGCCGCCGCCATCAACAGTTCTGTCAGTCCTATTTCTTTATTAAATCCTAATTTACACTCCGTCTTGATTCACTTGACCCGGTTGTGCCATAGTCCTATCACACTCCTATACTGCTGCATTGCTACGCCCATATTGCTTTTCCTGCACTTCCGGACCGTTACCACGCACGTCTGCTCACTAGCTCAGCTCAGCAAAGACTGCAAATTAGTATTTATGACTTTCGCTTTGCGAATATTTTGTCACCGTGAACATTATTTTATAATAGATACATTGGTATATAGCCTTTCGGTCTTGTATACAGTATAAGGAGAAGCTTCTGGACAAGAGAAAAACAGATACCTAGATTCGAGCACTTGTAACTTAGACACACTTTTGGGCAGAAAATACCGAGTACGAACAAAAAATGGGTCAGAGCAATCTAAATAAAATTCATTATTCTTCAAGATAAATCTAACGGGCAAAGAGTTTATAAGAGATTGCGATGAAGACGCGTAGATGTGTTTTTTTAAAGGTGAAATAGACCTACGATCTAAAATGTATAAATGACGAATAATAATTTCTATGTTAGAAACAGCTCTCTCGAGCAGGGAAAACGTTTTCCACTTTACTATATGGGATTTTTTTATGAGAATGGGAATGAACGCTTTTCTCTCTCGTTAATTGAACCCTTCGCTGGGTGTGTTTGTTTGTTTGTTTGACTTTTTTCTATTTACGACTCTGTGAAGTACTCCGATAAAAGTATCTCTTGAGTTCAGTCTTCTTGTAATTGAGACAACACTTATTTAGCGTTTCAAAAGAAATTTTAATGAAAGAACTGTCTCGCAGCCTTTGATCTCAGTTTAATTTAATGGAGTGGATCTTCACGTTCAGTGACTGTGTATCTTACTATGATGCAATCCAACATTTTGTATGATTTATCACTCCTTCATTGTATGCGGAATTTACGTTTTCAGCTCTTACAAATAATATACATTAGACGTAAGTATTTGAAGATTTGGCAGTATCAAAATTGGGGTTTGGGTATGAATCGTTATGCACGTTACCTCAATACAAGCGTGCAAAAATTACATGCATTGGTTGGTTGTCCACCTTTTTTTTAGCACCTCATGTGGGGAAAAAATCCAAATTATAGCTCTTCAAGAAAGCAACTCAGTGATGAAAATATCGTAGGGATATGAGCTATGTATTTTGGGTGAATAAAATATAATAAATTATGAGAAAATATTTTTCATTTAATTGCTAAAAATTAAAATCCTTTTCTTAATCATCGTTATCCGCTCGATGAGATTAGCAGTTTGCCTTTTTTGTGCTGCTACGAGCGCTATGTGAGTCAATATAGAGTTTCACTTAAGCCCTTATAACTACATTCGGTGTGGAAATTATTCAAAAAGTCAGTGAACACACCTGAGGGTTTTGAAACAAGGAACACATTACGAAATTATGTAAGTAAGTTAATTTGGCTAGAATTTGAATTTAAAAAACGGGTAAATAAAAAATTGATTTAGGCAAGTTTTCAGAAACTCCATTTAAGCCGGAAGTGATTTTAAAAATTTGTTTTAGTTGGATAGAGCTATCCAAGGCTCACAATTTGAAACATTTACGGGGACTTTACCCCTTCAACTTTCTGCAAAACGAAGGAAATTGATTAATTTTATCTTTTTTCGTAGTGTGGGTACCCCTACTTTGTCTGCTCGGAAATGTTCAACATTAAAATGGTACGTTGACTTAGGTTTGTTAGTGATATAGTACTGTACAGTAATAACTCAAAATAATATAAAAAATAAATGTAAATAACATGCAAAAATTTACTGTAAATATTCCGGTTAACAATAATAGTGATAGACATGTTTAAGCTCAATGATGGATTCTTAGATCCGGAGTTCCTCTCTCAAAATGTCCGGTAGAGCTTGCCCTACCGTAAAAAAGCCATGAAGGGCCATGGCCTACCAAGCAACCATTGTTCGGCCCGTAGGCCTGCAGATTTCGGGGTGTCGTTTGGTCAGCACCACGAACCATCTCAGCCGTTATCCTTGGATTTCTACATCGGGACTGCTATCTCACTATCAGATAGCTCCTCAATTACAATCACTTAGGCTGATTGGACGCCAAACTATTCCTGACATCTAGGTAAAAGTCCCTGGCCTGGCCGGGAATCAAACCTAGGGCTTCCAGATAAGAGGCAGGCACGCTATCTCTACACCGTGGATGACTGCCAACCATTTCTTCCAAAAATTTCTATTTTTTATCTGCACCCAAAAGCTGTCACTATCCTACTCCTGAAATTATCGGTTTAATCATAAACAGATATATACCCAAACTTTAAAAATTCTTTTCAGAAGAACCGTTACAGATACAATTGTCAATGTGTAATCATATTTATTGAAAGAATTCCAATAATCCCGGAAAGTTATCAGGAACAGACAACAACTGAATCCTAACCTCAAAGAAAGGTTATACCACAATTGGCAACTTTACAGGAATGAAAAATGGTAGGTAGTTCTGTATATATAATGAAGGTCTGAGTTTAATCTCTGTGTGAATAAACCTTACACTTTCCCCTTCTTAGTTAAATAATATATGTGCGTGTAAATGGTATCATAGAAGGATAACAGTGAGAAAACAGCAAACTCCCAAGAAGAAAGTTGTATATTACCAGATAGTAGTAGTACTTTTTTGTTTTAAATACATGACACCTTGAAATATAAATTTTTTGTAAGAAAAATACAGCATCAAGAAAGGAGCATGTGTACTGCTCTATCTCAAATGACCTAGAAATAAAGGAAAAATACTCCTTTTAAAAACAAACCTTGGTTGGCATACCCGGGACTGAGAGAAAACAAGCATTTCAGTAATAAACTAGTTTGTTAAATCATCTGACGTTGTTATGAAAAGCACGTTTCGCGAATATATTTCTTGAACAACCAGCTACGTGATATCAATCAATCAATCAATCAATCAATCAATCAATCAATCAATCAATCAATCAATCAATCAATCAATCAATCAATCAATCAATCAATCAATCAATCAATCAATCAATCAATCAATCAATCAATCAATCAATCAATCAATCAATCAATCAATCAATCAATCAATCAATCAATTACTACTGATCTGCATTTGGGGCAGTCGCCCAGGTGGCAGATTCCCTATCTGTTGTATTCCTAGCCTTTTCTTAAATGACTGCAAAGAAATTGGAAATTTATTGAACATCTAACTTTGTAAGTTATTCCAATCCCTAACTCCCCTTCCTATAAACGAACGATATGCAACGTTCTTCCCTTACCTACGTTAGCCGTTGGTTTTCTTCCACTACACGCCCTGATATTGATGTATGGCTTCTTGCGCTATCCCTCAATCGTTTGCGTACCTTGCCCTTCCGGTTCAGTTGATTGATCGTTCTCTTCCTGCTCTTATTCAGGGTTAACATCGATGGAGGTGGCATGCTCAGATTACTGACGTCGGCCATGTTGTTGATGTAAAATGTTCTGGCAGGGAACCCAATTTTTAAATACAATTTCTCTCCCATTTGTTTAAATATAGAGTATAGAGAATATAGAATATATAATACTGAATATAGAGAATATAGGGGAAACACAATAGAGGAAGAAAGGGCAGTCATGAAGAATGAGGTCTCTAGGCCTGCTGAAGAAGTCAGCTAAGAATACCTGACTGATGAACGACGAAATTACATAAATGCAAAAAATTGAAGAGGTCAGAAAGGAATACAAGCGATTAAAGAATGAAGTGGATAGAAAGTGCAGGGCAGCTAAGGAAGAATGGATGAAGGAGAAGTGCATGGATATTGAAGGTTGTATGGTCCTAGAAAAAGTAGATACTGCATACAAGAAAATCAAGGAAACGTTTGGAGGAAGAGAAACTAGGTGTATGAATATTAAGAGTACAAATGGAAAACCACTTCTGGGAAAGAAGACAAGGCCAAAAGATGTCAGGAACATATCCAGCAGTTGTGTTAAGGTAAAGACGTAGATGATATGGTTATGGAACAAGAAGGGGATGTTGAAGCTGATGAAAGGGAGACCAATTTTTGAGGTCAGAGTTTTGACAGAGCTGTGAGAGACCTAAATAGGAACAAGGCACCTGGAATTGATAACATTCCCTCTGAATTACTGACTGACTTAGAAGAAACCAGCGTGGCAAGGTTATTCCATTTGGTGTGTAAGATGCATGAGACAGGAGAAGTGCCATCCGAATTTTGGAAGAAAGAAAGTAGGTGCTCTCAAGTGTGAAAACTACCGCACCATTAGTTTAGTATCCAATGCCTGCAAAATATTAACATGTATTATTTGCAGAAGAATGGAATGACAAGTTGAAACTGAGTTGGGAGAAGATCAATTTCGCTTCAGAAAAAATGTACTAACACGCAAAGCAATCCTGACTTTACGTCTGATCTTAGAGGATCGAGTTAAGAAGGACATGCCTACATGCATGGCATTGGTAGAGCTTGAAAAGGCACTTGATAATGTTGATTGGACCGAGCTATTGTATTTACGATTCCGAAGGTGATCGGGATCAAATACTGAGAACGAAGATTATCCACAATCTGTATAAAAATCAGCCTGTAGTGATAAGAATTGGGGGATTTAAGAAAGAAGCAGCAATCCAGAAAGGAGTGAGGCAAGGCTGCAGTTTGTTACCCCTCCCTTCCAATGTTTATATAGAACAATCCAGCTCCAATCCAATGAGCGCTTTACGGCTCACATGCACTTGCAAATTGCTTTCAATTATACGGTTGGTTTTATATAAAATATCATCTCCTCATATGCCATAACAACAGACCTGTCATAACGAGAATTGCTGATTATGAGGTTTAAAGTCGCTTCGAGTATCTGTGATCTATTGTCACAAATACCGGAAACTGTGAACCTGATGTCCGTTTCCGCATTGCGATTGTGAGAAATTCAACAGCAAAACATACCCGCATCTGGAAGACATCTCCATTACTTCCAAGACGAAGCTTACCCTCATTCGAACTCTGATCTTCCCTATCACGACCTATGCAACAGAAACTTGGACGATGAAGATGGCGGATCGCCGCAGGATTGATGCTCTAGAAATGTGGTGCTTTAGGAGATTACTGAGAATACCACGGACAATACACCGTTCTAATGAATCAGTCCTGCAACAGCTCGGCATCAGAACAAGACTGTCGATCCTTATCAACCCAAAATAACTCAGATATTTTGGTCATATTGCCAGAAGACAGTAGGCATTGGAAATACTTATCATAGAGCGAAAAGTCGAAGGCCGAAGACCTAGAGGACGTGCAGCGTTACGGTGGATGGACCAGCTCAAGAGCTTGACCAGGATGAGCCTACAGCAAGCAAGTCACCATGCCCAAAGCAGAGACTCCTGGAGGAAGATCACCAAAAGGATTGTTCCGTGATGCCACTACACCCTTACGAAGCGTTGGACTAAGAGAGAAGAGAGATATGCCATGAAGGCCCTTGGAGTGGTGGAATGTAAAGAAAGGCTTCCACTATCCGTAACGTCAGCACTTGGATGGGTAGAGTGGTTAATTCTACTATCCGCCGCCTTTGCACCCAGGAATTAACCTGGTACTCATTTTTGGTGTAGGCTGAGTGAACACGAGGGCCGTGAACACCTCCGGAAGTGGATATCTCGTTTCTTAAATTTTTTCGAATTTTCTGAAGGGAAACAAACCAACGTCATTTCGACTGAACCAAGCACGCCTTTACCGCCTCGGTAAGACAGCCCCTTTTGAATTATTCTTCTTGAAATATGCTTTACGTCACACCGACACAGATAAATGTTATGGCAACGATGCGACGGGAAAGGGCTAGGAGTGTGAAGGAAGCGACCGTGGGCTTAATTAAAATAAGTTTCGAACCCCACTGTCGGCAGACCTGAAGATGGTTTCCCGTGGTTTCCCATTTTCACCCCAGGAAAATGCTAGGGCTGTACCATAATTAAGACCACGGCCGCTTCCTTCCCATTCCTAGGCCTTTCCTATCCCGTCTTCGCCATAAGACCTACCTGTGTCCGTGCGATGTAAAGCAACTAGCAAAAAAATAAATAAGGTAAAGCACTTTCCTGGTGTGAAAATGGGAAACCACGGCAAACCATCTTCAGGGCTGCCGACAGTGGGGTTCGAACGCACTATCTACCGAATGCAAGCTCACAACTGCACGACCCTAACCGCACGGCCACTTGATTTAAATAGGTTGATGAAATTACTGTGAGCTTTAGGCCTATTGCTCATTTCTTGAATGATAAGTGTAGTGTCGTTCAGTTCATAGAGCTCTGGCTTCGATTCCCCGGATAGCCAGTGATTTTAAGCAAGTTTGGTCAATTCTTCTAGCTCGGGGACGGGATATTTGTGATATTTCATAATACACGTCTTCACCTAAACAAAAAACGAAACACAACTAAACAGAGGAATCCGAAATATTGAAAATATTCCCCCACAGTGAATTGGACAAATGGCCAAGGAAGAAGAAGTCAAAATGAGTATTTCCAGCCTGGCTTTGTATTTCTTTCTTGACAATGGGACTGAAGCAGTCTAAGGCAAGGGATTAACAGAAACCATCACCAGCATTATACTCTAATTACGAGTGCCCCGAGATGCAGACACGACATCTTAAAGCAGGGCCTCTCAGGGTGCATGCGCGTGGTGCATGCACTGTGCACGGTGCAAGAGACGACTTGGCTTGGTTGACCAGAGTGCAGACCCCCCACTCCTCGATTTGGAGCAATAGCGCTTACTCTCTCTTTCCTCACGCCTGTCTCGCTCGCTCCGCCTGTCTCCCTCTGCCCCACTTGCGCCGTAGCGCTCCAAATCCAAGCTGACTTGAGCCGAGCATAGGCGAGTTGAGCCGAGCTTAGCCGAGTAGCCCAGAGACGAAGCGTTGATCCGAGCCATGCCGAGCGGCAGCGATGCACAGTGCACGGAGCTCTTGCGCCTCTATCTGCACGCGTGAGATTTTGGGCGTTTGAGAGGCCCTGTCTTAAAGGCACGTCTCTTTATTTTAAAAAATCATCACAGGTTCCAGCACAACTAGTACGTTGCTCGTACATGACATCATACGGATTAGAAGTTGTAGGAAAGGAAGGCAGACAATGAGATCCTTGAAAAGATATGACACCAAAAGCTAAGATTTATTTCCGATGTGACATGAAGGTTTTAAGCAAGGGATTGCTGTGGTAATCTTCCCCTCTGTAAGCTGCTTTTAATAAAGTATTGTGTTTCATTCAATCTATTACAAGCCTGGTTTAAGACTGGATGACCAAACTGTAGTTACCTCGTGTCAAAGATGAATAAAATGACACGAAATTCAATCATGAAGGGCTATAATCTTACACCTGGTCACCGTCTCACAGAAAAAATCAGAAATATTTCCTGAAATAGGTTTGGAATGTTAAATCATCAGAACAATGCACACTTGTCTTCTTACCTCCTTTACTTGATATAGAGCTACATTGTAATCACTATCCAGGCATAACACGTGACAGGATTAAGAAAACACAGATATATAGAGATTTATGACACTTTGATAATGAATTGACTACGATTCGATTCTCGATGAAGACGTTTGGAGAATAGAATCACAGCAATGTGATACAAATTATTTACAAAGCCAAGTTTTCCGGCTTATGGATATAGTATTGAGAGGCATACTCGACCCTTCCTGTACTTTTTCAGTGAGTAATTCTACCTCAGAAGACGGAGACTTTTGATATTTCCAAGCATTCGAACGTCAGAGCTCCTTATTGTGAACAAATAAATGAAGTGCCAGGGTTTAATATCTCATAACGATGAAATGTCGTATGGCTTTTAGTGCCGGGATATCCCAGGACGGGTTCGGCTCGCCAGGTGCAGGTCTTTTTATTTGACACCCGTAGGCGACCTGCGTGTCGTGATGGGGATGAAATGATGATGAAGACAACGCATACACCCAGCCCCCGTGCCGTAAGAATTAACCAATTCAGGTTAAAATCCCCGACCCGGCCGGGAATCGAACCAGGGACCCTCTGAACCGAAGGCCAGTACGCTGACCGTTCAGCCACGAGTCGGACATATCATAACGATGATGTCCATTAACCTCCGTGTAATAGTGGGAGAATAATTACGTTGCTACTCACGAACGGACGTATTCTCCGTGATTCAAAATCCGCGTCTTTCTCATCGTTTTTCGGTCGAACTATTTCCAGTGTCCTTCAACGTGATTAAAACGTAACATTTCAGGGACCTGCAGGTTATTTTTACATTTTCAAAACGAAAAGCACTATATTATGCCCCTTAAATGGAACAATGACATTAAATTCCTGTCTCATCATGATCTAAGTTTAATCACAGGATATGACCAATTAGGAACTGATAAAATACGATTTTGGAAGAACAAAGCAACTAGGCCATCGGCCTTCAAAACCTCTAAGTATGCTCTAAAATATAGATATCTTTCTCAGCTTAACTCCTCTCGAGTATCAAAATTTCAGCAGAAAGTAGTTAAAAGGAACACTAACAGATCAGAATAGCTGTAGGATATAGTAGTTATGTAGAAATAAACATGCTATCACAGAATAGGGTGGCATGGAATACTGCATCAAACCAGTTTATGGACTGATGACCCAAACAATAACAACAACAACAATAGTGACCTTGGAGGGGGTCAATGTTTAAGTGAAAGACTCGGATAATCGAAAATAGTCGCATACTGAATCATATCGAATAATTTTCAATATGCTTTCAAGGATAAAGTTATTCTCACCTACTTTCTTCCAAAATTTATCTTTAGTTCCTACCTGCCTTCCTTTCTTCCTTCCTTCCTTCCTTCTTTCCTTCCTTCCTTCCTTCCTTCCTTCCTTCCTTCCTTCCTTCATTCCTTCATTCATTCATTCATTCATTCCTTTCCCTAATAATTCTTTTACTTCGCTAGCTTAAATTTTCGCACATAATTCAGCTAGATTACACCCCGACCTCCTTTCCGTATTAACTTTCCACCTAAACTCACCGATTAACACTCACCATTTACAATAACTGTATATTTCATCACTATGGATATTCTACACTTCCTACTGTTCTTATAATTTCCATTTTGGTTTACAAGTTGTTTCTTCAACCACGTGTACTTTGTATACATTAGTACTTCTCAGTTATCCTAAAAATTACAATGTTTACTTCAAGCTTCTCTAACTTCCTCTACGTATTACTGCTTTCGTTCCTTCCATAGTTTTATTCTGTGTTGTACCACCCACTGGTTATTGACATCACATGTCTTTATAAGCCATAAATTTAATTTTTGTTCCGTATTGAAGTGTAATTATAAGAATAAATTGACAAGAGGGTCCAGCTTTTCAATAAAATATATCAAGTAAAAGATATTACATAAGTACTGGGACTAGTTTCAGCCAATTAGTAGCCATCTTCAGCCAAATAAACATTAAACAAATCATGTGAGAACTAAAACATATGTATACCAGACAACGACAATGTTGTAGGAATAATTATAAGATTAAAATATGTATAATTGGCTGAAACTAATCCCAAGACTTATGTAATATCATTTAATTGATATATTGTATTGCCAATTTATTCTTATTATCTGTCCTGTTATTCCACAACATTATATAGCATAACAATACGACTCCCGTTCCTGCTATGCACGTCAGTTGGCTATCGATATTTTAAAATTAACTCCCCCTGTGGGTAGGACCAGTAGAATAGCACCCAGCTCGTCTCCTTGGTCGTCGGTCCTCCGGGCCCCGAGTTCAATTCCGGGACGGGTCGGTGTATTTTAATTTTAAATAATTCCATAACCTCTGGAAACGGGCATCTTTTCTGTCCTAAACATTCCTGCGCTCCAAAACAACACACAAAAATGTTTTCCACCGCACTAACGCGCATTTTAGTCACAGCAGAAGTCGCTTCTCCTCGCTGGGGGTCTGTCTTAAAAGGGCTGCATATGGCTAGCAATATTCACACCAGATTATTAATAATAATTGGTTGGTATTTTATATTCTAAGATAATATGTACCCTTATCTCCTAAATAATTTGCACAAATTGTGATCAATGCTAAGAAAACTGAAAGGTACCATTCAACCAAATTAGAATGGTAGTTTCATTCTGTTTCAATAGACTTAAAAAAGATATCCAAGACCTATAAAAAATTTTGAGAATTGTGGCTGAGGAGCTTTCAGAGTCACGGGGAAATACAATTTTAACATAAGCTTCCCTTGAGTGTTGCACAATCCACTGAAAAGTACATGGTATTCCATAGAGGTGTAAACCTGTTACGACGCGGAATCCGAAACCAAAGTGTTAAAATTGATGCAGAATCACGAAATACAAAATGCTACTGAATATTTTGCAAACATTCCTCGCGGAAACACTTCAAGGGATTACTACTGAAATTTCTATTATTATCTGTAATTTTAGTGCTTTCTACTGTCAACTTTAGTGATTACCACGGTTCTAATTAAGAAATCATTATCAATTTAAGGCATTAAACATTTTTTTCTACCTTCAAAATTTCATTGCTACAACACTTTAGTTTATTATTTCGATACAGTTGTATAGGTTAGAGAAGTTAGTGCAGACATTGCCGCGACTGATAGAAAGAGAATCATCGGCGTTTTTATTGATTCAACAATAAGGCTTGAGAGTAACAGTTTACAGGCCAGAGAAACTGATTCAGAAAAGAAGAGACACTACGAGCCCTGTTTTAAATACTTAGAAGAAAAGTATCCCATTTCCGCCAGTTACCGGGAAGTAACTTAGTTGCTCTTCCGTGGGCGAGGATCTATCACAAAATTTTTAGTTTATTTCTTCCTTCATTTTGATGTTCCACTTTTGTCCTAAAAACATATTTCTTGATATGTTTTACGTGCTTCATTGTCAAGAGTAAACCGTATATGCAAGGATAAAAAAGTATTCCACGTCGGGGATAGTTGTACAACAGAGTTATTTCAAAATTTTTAAAAAATATGTGTGAGCTCATTTTATCTTAAGCTGTAGTACCCGGCGTTGCCCGGATAGTTTCTGAATGTTTACCTTTAAGATTTTTATTACCAGTTAGTTATGTGTGAAGTGAATTTTAATAGAATTCCATTTTGACCTGCAGATTGATATGTTGATATATTTTGTTGTTTTAGAATCATTTAGATGTGTTTGATTTCAAGTTTTAGATTATTTAATTTTCGAGTAAAACTTTGTCCTTATGGAAGCTCGAATTGACTGGAAAGTATTTGATCCTGTCAAAAACTATAATAACTATATGTAATTAGCCGTCGCACTATAGATAGTATGTATAGGACTTCAACTGTTAATGATACTGTCCCCCTCTCGCCTCACCCCCCCTCTAAGAGATAAAATATCTGGATTGTCACCATTCATCTCAGTTACCCAAAAACTGTAGATTCGACACTACTTTCGATTAATTTTATATCTCACTCACCCCTCACAACCACCCCCAAGGGGGATGAACATGGACTTCAAAAATGTCTGAGTGTCACTATTCATTTCAGCGACCACGAAAACTATGGATTCGATACTATTCTACATTATTTTTATACCTTAAACCCCTCTCCCCTGCCCGTAAGGTTGCTAGGGGTGTCTTACCCCCACGTGATTTGTCTCCTGATACTACGTCATAACTGTACCAAATTTGGTTCAAATCGCTCCAGTGGTTTAAGAGGATTTGTAATACATACATACATACAAACAAACCATGACAGTTATATACATTATTATTTTACTTCACCCCATTTCCGTCCCCGCCCAAAGGAGTCCTACGAGTGTCTTACACAGCAGTATATTTTTTACAGATAGTAAGTCGTATGTGTACTAATTTTGGTTGGCAGCTATGCCCATACCTACACGCATAATCTCGCTGCTATAGAATCCTGGAGCTGACATTGCCATGGTTACGGCAGTTCATTACTTTTATCCGATTCCTAGAGCAGGGGAAGCGTGGTGACAATATCTCCATAACGGTTGGTTTTAAGGCCTTAAAACATGGTTCTCAGGTCCGTAGGGCTTACCGAGTTTTGTTCTTTGCATTAAGGGGCTTAAAATGAGCTTTGTCTCGTCCTTGAACGACAAATTCGATATCTCACCTATATTAGCCTGTTATTTTTATATCTCCCCACATCGCACCCACCCTCGAATAGTTTTGAAAATAAAATGCAGCCCATGTCCCTCGGGGATAATGTATATTTACATTAGTCTAAGAATTTTTAGAATCGGTCCTGTAGTTCCTGAGAATAGGCATTACATACAAACAAACTTTACGTCTTTAATATCAGCACAAATACGGAGGCCCGTCGGCACCCGCTGGTCGCAGTACTACGGAGATCTCCCGGGCTATTATTTTTATACTTCATCCCTTTCCATTCCCTCCCAAAGGAGTGCTATGAGGTCTTACACAACACTTTATTTTTCCCAGATAATAAGTCATAAGTGTACCAATTTAGGTTGGCAGGTTTGCCCAAACGTACATGGATAATCTCACTGCTGTAGAATCCTGAGCTGACGTTGCCATGGTTACGGCCGTTCGTTTCTTTATCCGATTCCTAGAGTAGGGGTAGTGTGGTTCCAATATCTCCATAACGGTTGGTTTTAGTGCCTTAAAACATGGTTTTCGGGTTCGTAGGGCTTACCGAGTTTTGTTCTTTGCGTCAAGGGGCTTAACATGAGATTTGTCCCGCCCTTGTACGACAAATTCGATTTTGCCTATATTTGCCTATTATTTTTATATTTTTATACCTTCCCCGTCGCCCCCTCGAATTGTTTTGAAAATAAAATACAGCCCATGTTACTCACTGTCAATTTAGCTTTCTATATGTGAAGTAATTTTTTAAATCGGTTCAGTAGTTTTTGAGTTCATCCGTTACAAACAAATATACAAATGTTTCCTCTTTATACTATTAGTATAGATAAGCAGTTTGAAAATAGGAATGGCATTGAGCACATTGCTATCACTTTGTTGCTCTTACCGTACCGTACCCCTTGTTCTAGGGCAACTATCCCTTGTGGAGTTTCACTCTCTCTCTTGTAGTTTAAGTGCATTGCTTATATTTTAATAACTTTTTCTTGATTTAGACTTCTTTTGCAATTTAACACAAAATATTTCTGAATATTGTCTCTCTGTTTAGTGATCAGCGAAGAGACTGGTTCGATCCTCAAATAGCACTAAAACAAGTAAAAATCCCCATGGCTCAACAGACCAGAAGAACCCTGTCCTATCAAGTGACCGCCGCTCAGATTACGAGGTGCCGTGTGGTCACTACGACGAATCTTCTCGCCCCTTATTCCGGGGCCGCCAACTTACCGTCAGATAGCTCCTCATATTGTAATCACCTAGGCCGTGTAGACCTTGAACCAGCCATCAGTCCAGGTAAAAATCCCTGACATTGCCACGAATCAAACCAGAGGCCTCCGGATATGAGGCAGGCACGCTACCCGTACACAACGTGGCCGGTCCTCAAATAGCACCGCAAGGGTTATATGGCAATCAAGACAACGCCAAAGCCGATGATAGTGACATAATGAGGCCTAAAAGGGAGTATGAGGAGTGAGGTAGTTAGCCGTTGCTTTTCTTACTGGCTTTATCTAAAAGAAACATTGATCCTACAGCCCTGGTGGGCCTTGGCCTACCAAACAACCGCTGCTCAGTCCGAAGGCCAGCTGATTAAGGGGTGACGCGTTGTCAGCCCGATGCATCTTCTCAGTCATTATTGGATTTCTAAACCGGACGCGCTTTTTCACTGCCAGATAGCTTCTCATATGCTCTCACGTAGACGTAGTGGACCTCGAACCAGCCCACTAATCCCGGCATAGTTCTTGCAATTTCCTTGTTAACGATCAGCACGCTTTTGAAGCCTAGCTGGCTGGCTGTGTTTACATTCCCTGTGCCAAGATTTCCCCAACTCAAGACCCGGCGTTGTCCACTCTCCGTTTTAACTACTTAGCCTCTGAGAGTGAACAGCGAGACTAGACAGAACTGCCTGCAGCTCTCAAACACTGGAGACCTGACAAGCGAGTCGGCTTCAGGACCGGCACGCTTTTGAAATACTCCACATGGACTGTCACTGACAAAGCAAGCATGCTATTGGTCACCAGCCATCTGCTACTGGTCACAACACAGGCGACAGTAGAGAGACTTAAATTTTGTTACTCTCGGGGGATTCTACTGCTTAACGTTTGAGACGTCGGTCGTTTAAGGAGGAAATTGAGAGAACTATAAAACTCCCTGACATGCCCGGGAATCGAACCCGCAACATCTCTAGACTGCAGGACAGTCTTTGGAGTATTTACTTGCACCAAAATCTTATTATCGTTCGTTCATGGGCCATTTCTGACCCTATATTTTAGTAACCGTGCGAGTTGGCCGTGCGGTTAGGGGCATGCAACTGTTACCTTTCACCCGGAGATAGTGGGTTCGAAGATTTTTCCGTGGTTTCCCCCTTTAACACCAGGTAAATCCTGGGGTCGTACCTTAATTGACCACTTCCTTCCCACTACTATGCTTTTCATATCCCATCGTCGCCGAAAAAGCTACCTTCATCGGTGCAACGTAAAACAAATTGTTAAAAGAATATGTTAGTAGAGTCCAGTTTGATAGGAATTACGTACAAACCGTTTTCTCCGCAGATGATTGCTTCTCATTCATAGTTTCGTCAGTCTGTAGCTTCTCGTACGAGCAGATCTCTGGGGAGATAGGAAACCCGACAATGCAGCAAGTGCGTTACAAATTAATAACTGTCAGGCAATCTCTCGAGGGAACGAGTGTTCACTACCTGGGCACAGGCCAGACGAGGAATTGGATTGTGACCGGTTGAGTGATTGTCACCATTTAGTGTGAGAGCGTCGAGGGCTTAGCAGTCGATTGGATTGGTGGCGGCAATTGCCGTAATGACCACCTCCACTTTCTTGGGACTGAAAAATACTGCTCCCTCTCCAACTCATTACCGCTGCTGTTAACATCCGTCCTCCCCTTCATTCTTATTACGGCTCTCCTCAGAAATGCCCTTCCCTCCATTAGATGTAAAACGTTTCTCGTACTTAGACTGCATCCAACAGACACGCCTTGTTTTATAACTATTACGTTGAAATGTTGCCATAGCTTCGTGAAAGAGACTGGAGACATTGTGGTCTATAGTTTCAACTTTTAGTAAGTTTTTAGTCGCAAGTAATGTTCTAATAGGCAAAACAGCAGAATTATGAACAGTTTTTTCACTGCTTATAAATTATACGGGGAATGTTTCTTCCTTCAAACGAATTGATGAAGGAAAGAAAGAAAGAATCGGAAGTGCCATGAAAGTATAGGTTATATGCTAATCTAAACCAGAATAAATTTAAAAATCGACACGAATATATCTTTGTCCGCCTCTGTGGTGTAGTGGTTAGTGTGATTAGCAGCCACCTCTGAAAGGTCCGGATTCGATTCTCCGCTCTGACACGAAATTTCAAAAGTGGTACGAGGGCTGGAAAGGGGT
This sequence comes from Anabrus simplex, assembly GCF_040414725.1. Classification (NCBI taxonomy): domain Eukaryota; kingdom Metazoa; phylum Arthropoda; class Insecta; order Orthoptera; family Tettigoniidae; genus Anabrus; species Anabrus simplex. The sequence continues at coordinate 309,280,128 of NC_090270.1, forward strand.
CAGCTCAGCCTCGGGAGGTAGAGTGGGTTCGATTCCCACCTCAGCCACCCTCGAAGTGGTTTTCCGTGATTTTTTACTTCTCCTCCAGGAAAATGCCGACATGGTGCATAACTTAAGGCCACGGCCGCTTCCTTCTCGGTCTCTTCCTTGTCTATCCCTTCCGATTTCCCATCCCCCTACAAGGCCCCAGTTCAGTATAGCACTTGAGGAGGCGTGGGCGAAGTAAATGTCCTTCTCACCAGTTGTATCCTTCGATTCAAAGTCTCACGCTCCTGGACACTGCCCTTGAAGCGGTAGAGGCTTTTATTTTTCGCTAAGTCCGGATAAAAACCAGACCTGGAAGGTAAATATATAAATAATTAAATAAATTAATAATACAAAATATATAATTAAATAAATAAATAAAAATTCTTAAGGGGAGACGTGCACGAAAATTCAATGATTTTCTCAATTCTCTCTAACTCGGACATCATTTGAGGTAGAATAAGGAAACTTTGCACACTAATTTAAAATGCATTGTTCTTAGCTATAAATATTAATCGGTTAATTTAGATAAAATGTTTCTGAAAACAGGATTTTTTGAATTCGAATTTTGGTCATATTGATGTACCTTTACTGGACTTTGTAATTTGTTTTAATGATTTGCAGGCCCTTGATAATTTAATATCTCTAGACGTTTGTAATTTCGTGCATATTTCAATTTTAAAAAATAATTTTTAAATTTGGAAATTTCACAAAATATTCCATGACGTTATGTATTTTTTAATTCCCTTGCACTAAAATGTGTGACAGTGTTTAGCCTGCTTGTCTATCAAGCTTCGGATTGATATCTTTAGTAGTTCATGAGAAATGGTACCTTTGACATAGAGAAAATAAAGTTACGTCGAACAACAAGCGGAATCTACGCCTGCTGAAACATGCTTCTTAGAAAAAGTATAAAATTCAGGAAACTCAATCGTCCAAAAATTACCAATGTTTCACCCGAGTGCGGCATGGGCTCATCAGTTGGATACCGCACCTTCCCAAGACACTGGCCGGCTAGCACGCCGGTAGCGACACCACTGCAAGCCATACATGTGATAAGCACAATGCAGTGCTGACGTACTGGAGGAGAATTGCATCTCATGAATTTTCATTTTCTGAATTTCATTTAGCTATCTCAATCGGAAGCCATATTATTGGTCATCCTTCATGTATGATGGAATGTCATTGCGGCTCAAAAGCGAGGATCCATTTCATAACAAAAGACTTTGGACAATTTATTTAAAATTGAAATTCGAATTTCTTTTAAATATTAGCTCATATCTATATGCGTCTGCTGTATTTTTATACACTGTTTTATACACTGTACTCTCTAAATATTACCTCACGTTATACCCTTTGATTTGCTCTTATTTCCGCGTCATTCGATGTTTTTATAACTCGAGCTACCTAGAATTACCGGGAGTCTACTGTATTAATTTTTTATATCCTATGAATAGTGTATTTGTATTCAATGTTATTTGTTTTACAAATGTAGATTAGATTTCTCGAATATTTTACTTGCTTAGTAACCTGGTTATCAATCCTCAAGAGGTACATTTTCAGGTGTCGATAAGGTAAGACCTACCATCGGAATTTGATTCCCAAATCATCGTACACGACCTGAGACCTACAAACATCAGTTGTGACAGACTTTTTTCTTTTGATGAGTTTATTTAATTCGTAAATTTATCTTCCTAGTGAATAACATGTATTTTTTCATCTTGTACAATGGAATAATACTTTCTTCTGCTTATCTCAGCTGTTGCAAGGGTCGCAGGACCCATCGGGACTCATTTGGATTTGGACGGTGGTTTATGAATCGATGGGAATTTGAACGTCAGTCTTCTGGTTGGGAGTCAGCAGCTAAGTCACTGAGTTAATCACACTCTCCTTCCTTTCACAGTCACTGTACGTATATTACACTTAAAACAGATCTCTAATAAAAGTATTCTGACCTCATTTCTTGATTACTCGGCCCGTTTTTGTTTGGAATTAAATACATTTGTAAAGTAAAAAATGAACTCTTATTTGTTTGTTTGTCAGTGCAATTAATACAAAACGATTTGCAATGACAGGCAGATTACCAGACAAACTTCACTCACCGTACATTTGTTAGAATACCGTGATTGGAGGGTGCAGGATGGCTCTGAGCGTTGTTTACATTTGGAGACAACAAACCACCGCAGAGGTAATTAAATTATGCTTAATTTCACAGTATGAGTGCAATTTACGACTGTGCTATAGTCACAAATACCACACTGAAAATTAAATACACATTCGCATGGAACACGAAGAGGTTTGTGCTGAAAATTATTAGGATATACATTTATTGGTACTTCCTGAGCTTGGGAATAACATCACACGTTTTCTACGCAGTCACAGGCTGGCTAAATTTACGTCATAAATATTTTACGTTTCTTTGCTCTGTATGGTTTAGATTAGAAAGGGGTTCAAGGGAAAATTGTATGTAGTCATAGAACGAGAGCTCATACACTTCTCTTCAGAGAATCTGAAGTTTGAGATGTATTTATTTTGTCTATTTAGTGAATAAGTACACATTACACAATAATCATAACAGTAGCGCTTAAATATTAAACATATCAAATAGCCTATAATTGTATTTAATTTCATTATTTTTTGTGTAATGAAAGCTATTTTCTTTAGTTTCATCTTAGTTATTTTATTGCTGTGTGGTTATCACTTCCATCGAAACTAATTCAATATAACATATATGAAATAACAATAACAATAATCGCTAAAAGCGATTACGTCACCAGAGCATGACACACTAGCCAGCTGGCCTCATGCGAACGACAGAGCGTTGCACCACCTTGTACTCTTTGCTGGACTAGCAGAAAGACGGTGGACGAACTACTGGAACATTCTTTAAGATAATTTCTAATTTTGCAGTATGAGAAGTGCATTGCGTTGCAGCATTCGTTATAAATAGGTCAGATGACTCGTCTTGATATACCTGTCGTAGTCTTGTTGTATTGCCTCCCCATTTCAAGGGTTTTATGAACATTCAATTCAGGTACGTAATAATTGATTTATCACTAAGGATGAAAATCGCATCAATCAGAATATTAATGAAAATGTTAATCGCTTAGCAACCGACTAAGTAACACTGTATTGCGAGCTAGGGTAAGCGTTCGCCTGCATTTATTGGAGTGGTCACTTACAGATATGATTTTCGGATTACTCAAAGTTGACGGATCTTAAATACCTATAAATGCGTTAATGATTCACCAGCAGGTAATTATGGACAGAATGAGAAATGAATGAAGAAAATCGGCCCAGTAGAACGGCCGGACGGACTGCAAAATCCTTCTTTTAGTAAACTGCTTTTTACATTTGTTTTGGCCTCCTATGGACCACGCTTAGCTTATGCTTCTGCTCCTCGGCTTCCTGACTCTTCTGCCCCCAAAACCTCTTCATATTTTGACTTCAAGCCTCCCTATGTCGGTCTGTCAAAGTTCGCTGTTGCCTCTCGGCTTTCTGAAATTCCCTGTTTCTGTCAATTACTTTCCGGAATTTGCTTCTGTCGAACACGCTTTCCGTGTTTAGACCTAGTTCAGTTAGATATTTGATAACTTCTTTCGTCCAGGTTGTGGTGCTCTTGCATTTACTATACCCTCTTCGAAAATCTGTCGTTACTCATCCGATTAATGTGTCCAACAAACTTCTGTCGTCCCTTTCTCATTTCATCAGTCAGTTCATTAATCTGTGTGGACAGTTCATCGTTCCTTCTTTTTTTCCAGATGTCACCTGTCTTTCTAGAACCTAATATCTTGCGTAAAGTTTTCCTTTCTATCTTCCTCATCTCCTCACCTTCTGTTTTTCTGTTGTGGGTTAGACATTTCAATGCATACAGCGTTTCTGGCCTTATTACTGTATTGTAGTGTCTTAATTTTGTTCTTATAGATAATTATTTTTTGTTGTATACGTTTTGTGTGAGTTTGTAAACTAATTCCATTTTCCTGATCCTAGTTTTATTCTCTGTATTATCAAGACCATTGAAATTTATCCACTCCCCGTGATACTTGAATATGGATACTTTCTTTACCTTACCGTGTTCCATTTTCCAGTCTGTCAGCGTATTCATTACTCTAATCATGTTATATTTTCACTTCCGCCTTTGTTGCAATTTCTTAGAGCTTGTGTAACATTTTCTTACCTTGATCTTCTGTTTCGCTTAAGGTCACTATATCATCGGCAAAAGCCAAACAATCCACGTTGAGGTTGTCTTTCTTGTAACCTAGCTGTACACCAATCATGCCTTCCTTTTGACACTACCTTCTCCATAATCGAAATATTTTCTCTAAGATCAGGTTATACAGTATCGTTGAAAGGCCATCACCTTGCCTTAATTCCATCTTAACCTCAAATGGTTCTGATATTTCTCCTTGGAATCTTACTTTAGATGTGGTGTTAGTGAGTGTTGTTTTGATCAGAGATCTGGTCTTGTGATCAAGGCAGAATTCCTCTAGTATGTTGAACAATGTTTGCCTAACGACTGAGTCGTACGCCTTCTGAAAATCTATAAATGCCATGATTACTGGTTTACCTTGCAGTCTTCTAATTTTCATAGTGGATTTGAGGATGTAAATTTGTTCAACTCATGACCTTCCCTTTCTAAACCCTGCTTGGTATTCACCAATTTTGACTACTGTCTGTTCTTCCACTGTCTTTAATAGAATGTTTGATAAGATCTTCTACACGATAGATAGTAGGGAAATTACTCAGCAGTTGTTCACATCTTTAGGATCTCCTTTCATTTGATTGGGATATATAATTGCCGCCGTCCTATCTTCGGCGATACTTTCCTTTTCCCAAATCTTTTGGATAAGATTGATCATGTTTGCGCATATTTAAACATCCCCACTTTATAATTTCAGCAGGTATCTGATCTTCTCCTGTTGCTTTGCCATTCTGCAGCTACATGATTTATCTTTCTACTTCGCAGGGCTTGATCCCTTTCGGTTGTTTATACTCCTCAAGTATAGTTGTTAATTTATCTTTCTGTGTTTTACAATTTAGCAGCTCCTTAAAATATTCATCTAGAATAATACAGTTTTCTTTGTTGTTTACTGCTACTCTGCCTCGTCGAACACGCAAAGTTAATCCTCTCGTTCTGTACATTTGTAATATGTTTTTGAGTATTCTGAAAAAAAATATCTTGTGTTTTTTCTTACTATTCTTTCCTACTTGGTCAAGTTCATGTTTATCCGCTTGTCTTTTAACCTTTCGGATTACTCCTGCTGTTCGCTTTCTAGTTTCTGTGAAGTGATTCCAGTTATTTTCTGTCTTATTGCTGTTCTACTTCTTCTAAGCGTCTTGTCTATTTTAAAGCTGTCTTTCACAATCGGGGTTCCCCATCTATGTTATCTACTTCTTTTCCATTGTACCCCTTCTTGAGCCGTTTGTGTCATGTTTCGTCGTATTTTTCCCACGTGTTATGACTCTCTACATTTTCCTGGTATTTTACTAAGTTGTTTTTAGCTGGACCTCATCTATTCGTTTCTGGGTGTTTTCTCATGTTGTATGCATTCAGTGTTTGATAGTACCCATGATGTCTTCTTTCGTGGTAGTCGTTTGAAATGTGTTGACATTAGCTTGAGTTCAATTTGTTGACAAGATTTTATAAGTCTTTCCCCGTTCCTGTTGGTGCGCCTATGTGCTGGAAAATCACCTACTATTTTTCTGTGTTTGCATTCTCTGCATGTCTGTGCACTGATATCTCCTACAAGAATTTTGACCTGATGTTTCGGTATCCTGGCCGCAGTATCTTCAAGTTTCTCCCCCAAAATCTTCAACTTCCTCCGGACTCATCTTGTTTTTTACATTTGTAGGTTCAAGAACATTTAATATTGTATATGCTTTATTACCCGATCGATATGTTAAGGATGATATCCTTTCTGAAGCCGAGTCAATGCTGTTTATTGAGTCTAGATATCTCTTGTTCACTATGAATCCAGTTCTTAACATTGACGTGCCATTTATGCTCTTTATGGCTCGTTTTCCTTTACATACTCTATAAACTTCTGATTCAAAATGTTCTTCATCTGTGAATCGGGTTTCTTGTAACGCTAATACGGTAATATTATGCTTGTCCATTTTACTGATTACTTGTTTTAGTTCTACAACTTTGGTTATCGTATTCACATTTAATGTGCCCATAAAGTGTTTCTTCTTGGGCAGCAATTTAGAGGTTTTGTAAAACTCCGACTCTTCCCTGCATGATATTTCAGTCTCTCCAGTATCCGTGTCGATGTGTCGATGTGAATGTGTCGATTGCGACGTCGAAGGATTGGTTACCTTCTGGGGGAGTTTCACGAGTGATTTTCATTATACATACGCTGAAATAGGCTTTAAGAAAATGTTACGAGACAATCTTCGTTCTTGCAACTGAGGCTGTTCGTCCCACTTTTAATACATTTCTTACTAGTTACCCACTCCGGCTTTGTACAGGAGCAGTTATGAATTTATGGTGATAGGTTATTTTTAACCGAGGACTAGAAAGATTTTCTTGTACACGAAATTAGTCATTCCCTCTCCAGTAATGAACACGAAAAAACTGTGTTTTAAGGTTACACGCAAAGGGACATGAAAAACATTCTCCATTGAGTGCAACTCTATCCATGTTAAGTGTATGACTCTATGCTTTGTTTATTGCCTTGCCAAAGCAGACTCCTGCTGGGAATTTGTCTCGTTTGAAATCAAAATACAATTCTGAGAGTATAATAGGGATTGCTGGTATTAAGACCGGATCTCATGTGCCACAGTCAGCTAAATTAGTAGCTTCACTCAGTTTCTCAAAATGTCTTCGACCTATCGCGTCCTATTGCAAAACTTTAGCGGGTGGAGATTAAGTAACAATACAGTATAATAGGCACGCCCTATTTTCAAAATCAGCTTGTTCAGTGGCAAGCCGGAAGGATGTAAGGAATTTATACATTCTCTAGGGTAAAGAACGGCTTCTTCACTATCAAGTGTTGTGGGTAGGTAAGGGTTATTCTGCCCGAAGGCAGGTCCGAACCTCCGCAGAGGTGTTCCTGAGCCGGAGTTTACTTGCGGTAGGGTGGCCAGTTCCTTTCCGCTTCTCCACTCCCTTACCCCTCACCAACAGCGCGTGGCAAACCATCCAACTCCTGACCACGCCCAATGTTGCTTAACTTCGGAGATCTCACGGGATCCTGTGTTTCAACACAGCTACGGCCGTTGGCAAGTGTTGTGCATACTGAGTATTATACTTGAACCAGGGCAGTAATGAAATAAAATGGCTTTTAGTGCCGGGAGTGTCAGAGGACATGTTCCGTTCGCCAGGTGCAGGTCTTCAATTTGACGTCTGTAGGCGACCTGCGCTTCGTGATGAAGATGAAATAATGATGAAGACGACATATACACTCAGCCCCCATGCCAGAGAAGTTAACTGGGACCCGTGTGACCAAAGGGCAGCACGCTAACCATTTAGCCATGGAGTCAGAAAACCAGGGCAGTGAATTTGGTGAAATATGACTCCCTTTGTCTTTGTGAAGCCATACTTTCACTGCCCCGTGATATTTATTAGTCCGTTTCATTGTTACGTAATAAACACACTTTTTCGAATGCATTTCATTACGACGTTTCCGTCTCAGGCAGGATGGGTTATCATATCTTTGATATAGATAACGATTAATCACTGGAAAACTATTAATTGTTGTATCATAAAATGTTCAACAAATGTTGGCCCAATTCGCCCATAGCTCGCGCCCTGGCTCTCAATCCACTCGCTCGCTCTGGAGCTGGTCATTTACATTTCAATATTTCAGAATGGATACTGCGTGAAAGTATTAAACGATGATATCTCAGAAACTATAGATGAAAATAACATTCCCTTCACATTATTTACTTGAGGAGAATAAACAGTTTTATTTTGATAAGGTTTAACTGATTAATTTGAAAAGTTTTTATTTAATTTGCCGTTTTAAAATCCAAACTGCAACACAAAAAATAGTTATGCGTTAAATATAGATACATGCTGTCCTCGACTTTTCGTAACCCAGCAACAGAGAGGTGAAACCAGTATAAATTCATTGTTGTATAACATTAGCCGTTAAATCTTGGCAGGAAGTGAAGGTTATTTTTTATTTTAAGAAGTGTCGTAGATCTTAAAATTAATTAGATGGTAATATGGAGGCCTTCTGCCCCGTTCATTACAAAGTTATATTATGTATTCTAATAAGAATGTACAACCTTCCTCTCTGATAAAATTCCTGTTGTCCATTGCCTGGTGGCCATTACCTAGCCCACGTCTTCCAGAACCTTGCTGGATCACACTCACCCTAAATGCCACCCGCCTATCTACCACCTGCAAAAATAAATATGGTACTCTCATGCTCCATCAAACAATCTCTGTCGCCGAGATAATTATTATTTCAGTGCCCTCTCAGCCGTTGTTGGCCGTGTCTCAACATCTCACTCCACTCTTGTCATGTCTCCTTCCGAGCGGCGCGCCGGAACTCCATCTTCCCTGCAAAGGTTGAGGTGCGGTAACTCTGCCGTCAACCCATCTTGGAACTGTACTTCTGCATCTGGTCTGCGGCGACCATCACCATGACTACCCCTCTCACAGTAGCGGGAGTGGTGTATCTGAGGGTAGTTGGGGCGTCCGGGGGGAAAACACCTGGGTATCGGCAGCGGCGGCCGCTCTTGCTGTCAAACTTCAACTGTGTATCTCAAACTTCTACGACTGCAAGAAGACTTCAAAACTAGTTTTCAAAGTTATGTTTTCTAAAAATTACTTTCAGCAAGAAATTTCTCACCGGTGAAATTCTAAAGTTGAAATTTTCTTCTTCCCAGGGAAGGACGTTTGGGAATGGGAGGGGGGAGTTCTGTACCGGGAGGTGCACCTCAACCCCGCACATTTAAAAGAAGCGCCTTAAGGAACGCTATCTATCGAACAAATCTTGAAACAGCTAGTGCATGAAGTTGGGGAATTGATCAGAAGATGTCACTGCTAAATAACAGGGGAATACGTTATTTTAAAGTTTCCTAAATTGACTGGATTTCCTTGTTTTGTTTTGGTGTATCACTAGAAGTTCGCACTTTACTCCATAGATGTCTCTACTAAAGAACTGAGGTCATGCACTCTGGTGCAATGTGGAATAATTAGAGTTTTGAAGAAATTTTGTGTTTATAGGTTTTCTCAACTGAATTGACTTTCATTTTTTTTTGGTACTTCAAGGTTTACAACACTTCCTTCTCATCCCTTTTCTCCAACCCTTTTCTCGGGTATAAAAGCTGCGGCTTTTTCAATTTAACTCCTCTTATTGATCAGCGAATTACTGAGTTTATGTGTGTTAAGAGAGGAGACGTAGGAGATGTCCTCATTCTTCTGCAGGCAGAACGTCAGCTAAGGTAATGGCCAACAGTTTTTCCATCGAAGTAGTTATCTCCGCAAGCTGACCCGAGGGGAATTTCATGTCTTTAACTACGTAACAGCCCATTCCTAAAATGTAAATTTTCTTCTTTCTAATGTAAAATTTCTTGTAAGTCCTAAGGACTTAACTGTAAATCGGGGATAGAGAATGCGTTACCCTCTTGAATTCCCCTTAAATTTATCTGGAGGTGACCACGATTTTTGTAATTGTTCTTCTCCTGTAAATTACAAGTTAACTTGTTCTTCTAGTCACGTCAGTAGTTTGGGATTAGCCTCTGCATCATCGGTCCGCAAGCCCCAGTAGGGTTCTAAACTTGGTATTAAAGGAGAGCAAGTGTACGCGTCCATACATTTTGTGTTTGGGCCAGTAATGTAACCTGTTCTTCTTCACGTAGGCCCGGTAGTGTGGGTACTAGATACCCCTGTGTAATAGAAAAGGTAATTACCATGACGTTGTAAATTGTAGGGTGTGAAAAGAGAGGCCTAGTAATGTAATTCTATTGAGCAAAGAAGCTCTAATTCTTAACGTAAACTTAAAGGTTGCCTTATTCAGGCTGTAAGGGATGGGAGCGCAGTCTTCTTGGTTGAATTTGGTCTTGAAAATTGTGTTTTGGGTGATTTCTCTCCTTATCTCTCTAAACGCAAAATTAGCGACTTTGAAAACTTGTAAATTACCATTCCTTGGGTTTTCTATTTTTTCATCAAAATTGCTATTTGGTACTTGACTACCAGTACCTGAAATATTGTTTGTTAACATTTAATTTTCTGAAAAGAAATATAACCTTTATTTTAAAGGTTTAAATTAATCTTTGTCTGTCGTAGGTAGACCCATTTCAGCCCGCACCTTCTTTCAGCTCTGCGTTCCACAGATAACCCCGGAATAACGATTTTATTATTATTATTATTATTATTATTATTATTATTATTATTATTATTATTATTATTATTATTATTATTATTATTATATCATAAATGAGAGGAAGAATATAATTTCACACTTCATGTTTGTGAGTGTGATGAGGAGAGAACAAGACTATTAATGACAATCTGGCTTTACGTCGCTCCGACACAGACAGTTTTGATGCTGATCACGGGATAAGAAAGGCTAGGAGTTAGAAGGAAGCCGCCGTTGCTTTAGTTAAGGCACAGCCCATTCATTTGCCTGGTGTGAAAATGGGAAAAAACGGATAATCACCTTCAGGGCTACCAAGAGTGGGGTTCGAACCCACTACCTCCCGAATGCAAAATCTGCGCGCCTTTAACCAAACAGCTAACCACTCATTAAAACTATTAATGAATATTAATATTCTCAATGTGTGACCATAGAGTTGCATGTTTCGTACTGAATTTGGAATGTTAAACTAGTAGTATTTCTTGTTTTTTTTCATGCAATTACTTCTTGTACCCTTGCTGTTGTTCTTGTTTGTAATTGTGTTCTGCCGGGCTGAGTGGATCAGACTGTTGAGGCGCTGGTTTTCTGACCCCAACGTGGCAGGTTCGATGGTATTTGAAGGTGCTCAAATACGCCAGCCTCGTGTCGATAGATTTACTGCCACGTAAAAGAACTCCTGTCGGACTAAATTCCAGCACCTCGGCGTCTTCGAAAACCGTAAAAGAGTAGTTAGTGGGACGTAAAGCAAATAGCATTATTATTATTATTATTATTATTATTATTATTATTGTAATTGTGTTCTAACTTTACTTTATTATCACACTACTGTAGATGATCATTGTCACCGGGATGTAACCCAATTGACTTGTATTCGTTAATAATAATAAAAAATATTCTTATTCTCACGGAAATCAAACCTCTTCTTGCCATTTTTTCATTCAAAAAACATTTTAAAAAATCTCAACATTTTGATCTATCCAAATAAATAAATAAATAAATAAATAAATAAATAAATAAATAAATAAATAAATAAATAAATAAATAAATAAATAAATAAATAAATAAATATTTCGACATATATAATTTATTAAAATATTTTCTGGTAACAATATATTTCTTCTTCTTCTTTTTACCCTCCAGGATTGGTTTTTCCCTCGGGCTCAGTGAGGGATCCCACCTCTAGCGCTCAAGGGCAGTGTCTTGGAGCTTCAGACTCTTGGTCGGGGGATACAACTGGGGAGGATGACTAGAACCTCGCCCAGGCGGCCTCACCTGCTATGCTGAACAAGGGCCTTGCGGGGGGATGGGAATATTGGAAGGTATAGACAAGGAAGAGGGAAGGAGGCGGCCGTGGCCTCAAGTTAGGTACCATCTCGGCATTTGACTGAAGGAGAAGTGGGAAACCACGGGAAATCACTTCCAGGATGGCTAAAGAGGGAATCGAACCCCTCTCCCTACTCAGTTGATCTCTGAGGCTGAGTGGACCCTGTTCTAGCCCTCGCACCACTTTTCAAATTTTGTGGCAGAGCCGGGAATCGAACCCGGGCCTCCGGGGGTGGCAGCTAATCACAGTAACCGATACACCACAGAGACGGACAATACATTACTTCTTAAATGAAAAACGATCATATTTAAAAGAAATTTAAATTGTTCATTTATTGGTTAAATGTTGTTCTTCTTCTTCTTGTTCTTCCACGTCTTATTTTTTCCTCTTTTTTATTATTTATGTTCAATGTATTTCGTCCTCAATGCTTGCATAACTTAGCATTCCAACACATCAGAATAAGCAGCGTCTCCAGAGTTTAGGGCTCGACATTTCTTGCTCTTTGCTGTGGTGATGCGTCCTCCGGTTTATAATTAATCACCAATGGAAGGAGGGGTTGACTTTAACTTATATAACGCTTGGTCGGTCCAATAGTGTCCGGTAAGCACAAAGTGTGAGCCTGGGAAAAAGCCAACACGTTTTTGCTCCTTCCCTGTCCTTGCCGGCGGTCATTGAGAAGGACATGCTGGGCACGAGGCCAAATGACCAGCCCTTGCTGCATATCTTCTGTCATCACTCGAATATTACGACAAGAACGGAGTCCAACGGCGGCACAAATGGTTCTCCTTGTTTATGAATGAGACCCAGATTTTTATAGTCTGGTAGATTTTATTACAGTCATATTTGTCTTCCAACCCACACAACTCTCCGATGAAAAGCTTAGCAGAAGCGTCAGGGGTACTGTATTTCAAAATCCCTAGCACTTATATTACTCCCGCTGCATGACCAGAGGGCAATGTTGAGGATATTTAGTAATAAATAAAAAGATTGAAATCTAATCTACGTGAACTCTTTTCAGAAGTTAATAAAAATGCGGGCGCTAATTATGTTTTACTCGCTAATAGAGATAATTCGCGGGTTAGAATCTTCGACGATCGGTTGTAGCTTCAAAGGTGAAGATAAAGCTTCCTTACATTTCTACAAGAAATCTTGAAAACTAGACATCTAGCAGGGATATTTTTATTATATATTTATTTATTTAGTCTTATTTACTTTTCATTTAATTTTTATGTTTGGATTTCAGACTTCTTATCAAATATAGCACACAGCTCTCAACATCATTCAATGACGTTTTTGTGGATTTATTTCCATAGACTGAAAACACATTCTAAGGAGGATTCGAAATTCCTAGAACCTCCTCTTCTGAAGGCAAAGTCTAACGTTTACTTGTTAAATTTGTGTGCGACATTTTCGGCTTGGACTTCAACGTTTATGTACATGTAATAATAATAATAATAATAATAATAATAATAATAATAATAATAAGAAGAAGAAGAAGAAGAAGAAGAAGAAGAAGAAGAAGAAGAAGAATGGAATAGATACATACATACATCTTCATTATAAACTGTTTCTAGAAGTTTCCCGCTGGCTCCGCCCGCAATGTACAAAGTATGGTGTTTTTCGTTACTATCCTCACGGATGTAATTGCAAAGTTACCAGTTAATGAAATAAAGCACATGATCTGCTGTGGTAATAGAATGTAATATTATGTCAACAAAACACTTGAAAATAACTCACACAAAGAATTTGAATTAAACGTTCCTTGGAACAACACGTTCAGTCTACAAACCTCTGAGAATTTACTACCCGCCGCCACAATCCTCTGTTTGTAAATAGTTCTATGGCCTCGTTTAGTTCTATTCCCTTACCTATAAATCGTTAGAAACTGAGTCTAATCATCGCATCCCTCTACTCCCTTTACCCTCCATAACATAGTCCATTATTGTCCTAGATAACCTATCCCCCTCCATTCGCCTCACAAGACCGCATCGCCGAAGCCAGTTTATGCGTACAGTTTCATCTATCCAGTTCATTCCTAAATTAGCCTTTATTTCCTCATTCCGAGTACCCTCTTGCCATTGTTCCCGCCTCTTTGTACCAGCAACCATTATAACTACTTTCATGTCTGTTACATCTAACTTACGAATACGATATTCTGAGTCCAACCAGCTTTCACTCCCGTAACGCAAAGTTGGTCTGAATACAGATCGATGCAAAGATATTTTCGGCCGAGTGCTGGCTTCCTTCTTACAGAACATTGTTGATCACAACTGCGAGCTCACTGCATTAGCTTTATTGCACCTTGATTCAATCTTACTTACTATATTACCATCCTGAGAGAACACGCATCCTAAACACTTGAAATTATTTACCTCTTCCAGCCTTGTATCCCAAATCTGAGATTCAGTTCTCTTGATTGCTTACTTACTGACATCATTTTAGCCTTAGAAAGAATAATTTTGATTCCATACTCAAACCTATTATCAATTTCCAAGGTATTAGACCGCAGGTTTTCGATACTATCTGCCATTAAGGCGTATGGCTTTTAGTGCCGACTCACCAGATGCAGGTCATTTGATGTGACACCCATAGGCGACCTGCACGTAGTGATCGGGATGAAATGATGATGGAGACGGCACATACACCCAGCCCCCGTGCCAGCGGAAATAACCAATGATGCTTAAAATTCCCGACCCTGCTGGGAATGGAACCCGCGGCCCCTTTTTTTTCCAATCCCAGCACGCTAACCATTTAGCCATGTAGTCGGACTTTCAGCAGATGATCCATGTAAACTATGAACAACAAATGTGTAAGATTTCCGCCTTGTCTAACCCCTGTAAGAACTCATTCTATCTTCAATTCTCATTGGAGCCCAATTGTTCAAGCAAATGCCTTTCACTGATTGTAATAATAATAATAATAATAATAATAATAATAATAATAATAATAATAATAATGAATACATTCCCTTTCTGACGTCAAACGTCAACCTATATCCGAGCTTGGGACCGGCAACAACAGTTAATGAGTTAAAACAAAAGCGCTCATAAGTTCAAACGCGCTACTTAGTTGGGCATAACGAATCTCAAAACAAAAAGGTTGTTATTGATCAATATCGCTTCTACTTACGAAAGTTTTAAGGTAATGTAAAGAAGTTTTGAGGTGAATTAGGGATTCTTTTAACATATTTCTCTGGCATTTCATTTATTTAAACGTTTCTTGACTCCGCTGGAATTCGGTGCTTCAAAATTAACCGTAGGAGATGAATAACCAGTCAACTATACCAAGCATTTGATCGTGAAGTACGTAACAATCCCGTGTGGCTATTGCTACCCTGGTGCAGCTGTTCTAAATCATCCAAGGTACATCGATGGTGGGAGTTGTCTGCTGTGTATGGCAAATTGCGTGTTAGTGCGTTGGAGGAAAGCGTTGAGTGTGGTGTGAATGTTGCAGGGGTGTTGGGGGCTGTACTACGAATACCCAGTTCCAGAGCCGAGGGAATTAACAGTCCATCTACCTATCCGGTATTCGAACATGGGATCCGAGGACTGAAGGCGAAGACGCTTACCACTCATCAGTAGAGCCGAATGCGAAGCAGCAGCAGTAGAAACGTCTGGACGAAATTAGAGGAGTGGATCACGGCATAATAGCCCAGAAGATGTTTATTATACCTTCATACTTTGATTACAAGATAGATTTAAATGTAACAGAATCATAGTCAACTCAATATCAAGTTGAGAGGGAATACAAGAGAGTACCTCACTCTCTATCCCTGATTTAGCTTAAGTTCTTTCGACTGGTTTGAAATTTATATTTAAAGATTGAAATTTACTTTTGAGAAAATAAAGGTTACATTACTAAAGATTTGAAACCTTCCCCTCGAGTTAGCTTTCAAGGACTATCACATAGTTAATCCGAAACTGCCATTACCTTGATCTGGTCGATCCGAAGGTGGACGAGGGAGCCTTTCCCCTTACCTCAGTTACGTACACACTATAGACTGGAGCGATCACTAAAGCAAGATGGCTCACCAGACCTCGGCTTTTATAGCGTAGAGGAAAGTTACAGAAAACTCTGGGCCAAGGCCCTGACACACCCTCTCTTCTAATTGGTTAAATGACTAAAAATCAGAAAATTTTGATTGCTAGATAAATAAATGTACAAATTTTATGATTGGCCCGCATCTTAAGTTGGCGGAAACAGACAGAAGTGTTGATAAATTTTGAACATCAAAACCAAACACTAAACATTGCAGATTAGGAAACCTTAACACACAAAATTTATCTTGAATTTTAATAGTTCATCTTCACCCCAGACGGCGCGACATAAGTAGATAGTAGCGACATCTGTTGAGAAATATTCACACTATTTCCGAAACGAGTTTCAGATTTCAAGATCTAGGGGCCTTCTACAAGGTGCTGGTTTCAAACGCACGGGGCGGCTGTACCTCTGGTACAATTATTGTTAATTCTTTCAGTTTTCACATTTTCACTCTTTCACTTGAGAATCAAATCCTCCAATCATTTTCTATACATTATGTAGTATATTCCATATTTGATGTATGCCTACGGTATATTAGATTGTAGGCTTAAGTAGTGGAGGAATTAGCTGCAGATTTTATTTTACGTACGTGTTAACTAGTTAAGTGTAAGACACGGACAAGTGTTCCTAACTATCTGTATATCTATCTATCTATATATCTATCTATTATGCATTTATCTATCTGATATTCATGTCACGGACTATGGGTTTTTGTTCACAATCTCATAATATGGACTAATTTCGAAGGGAAACTAATTGCAGTTTTGCTTTGCAGTTTCACATTAGAAGTTTATTTATCTAGCATTTCAAGGAAACAAAATATCTTAGAAATGAATTCCACTTCAGATAAAGGAGGAAAAAGAATCTAAAATGTTAAAATAATGCTTTCCTTTCTAGTCTGTTCGCATAAGTAGACATAAGAAGCTCGCTGCAGCTCTGTATGCTAAACTGCCACCATCAGCGCATATTGGTTACCCTTATATTGGTGGCATCCTCAGCTATTTCTTCGGGAGAACGAGAGAGAGAGCTCCAGTATCGGCGATAGCACGTCACTATATGGCCTTCGGATAACATCTATTGCAGCCAGTGGGTGTAGTGCCTCTAGAGGCATATAAAGTATCCGCCTCATCCCGGCCTAATGCTGAAGAAAACCTCTGGAAGCTTACGACAGAGTTGTAAGAAATGGAATCGTTGTATGCACATAAACATTCCAGTATTTAAGCATCTGAAAGGTAATATAGAATGATATAGAATGATATCTGTAATATTCTATCTTCAGCCGAAGATTCTTCTTTATGAGTACACAGAGTGATGATTACACAAGGATAATATTGCGGCGCCATCCCTCAAAGAATAATAATAATAATAATAATAATAATAATAATAATAATAATAATAATAATAATAATTATTATTATTATTATTATTATTATTATTATTATTATTATTATTATTATTATTATTATTATTATTATTATAACCATATCTATATAAAACAAGAGTTCATTGCTAAGAATAAAAAAAATGGCATTTCTGTATCGATTTTGTCCACATCAACAAGGAAATGCACTTTTTAATTTTCCGTCATTATGTCTGTCTGTCTGTCTATCTGTATGTATGTATGTATGTACGGGTATCGCGAGAAAATGGCTGAACAGAATTTAATGAAAATCGGTACGTAAAATCGGGGAATGAGTTACTACAATCTATGCTATAAATAATTTTATTCACAGTGAGTGCAATGTTAGTTTAGGGGAAGGCCTAAAATTTGTGGCCCTTTCAATAAATTCTACATAACTGAAGTTATAAAAAATTAAATTTCTGATCATTTATGTCCTACAAATTTTTACCGTACCGGCTATGATAACATATTTATGAATTTCGAGTTCTGTTGCCAGGTCCACACCATCGCGAACCACGAGAAAATGAGTGAACAGAATTTAATAAAAATCGGTACGTAAAGACTGGGAATAAGGTTCTGTAATCTAGGATATACATTATTTTATTCAAGATGGTTGAAATGGTAGTTTAGGGGAAGGTGCCAATATATAACTTTTTAAATACCTATGTTATTGGTGCCATTGAAAAGTATTAGATAACAAATGATATAATTCATGAATTTAGACTTTTGTTGCTTGGTCAATATCAACGCCGAGCATTGCTAACATGGAAATATTGTTCAATAGCTTTTAACTGGCGATGGGTTTTGTCATGATTGTCTTACGGTGTAAAACTACGTTGTGATATTTGGAACATCACAGCATATATTAAATTATTGAAATGTATAATTAATTGATAAGATGTATATATTTAATCACTAGTAGGTGATTTGTAAATTATTATGTACTAGCTGACCCGACAGACGACGTTCTGTCAAAAATAAATGACAATGGAGCGAACTGGAATTCAGTCTGTACTGCACGCAAAAATCAGAATAATGCAAATGACTACATTATCAACATCAAATGAGTTAATTTTCTACTGCTATCAAAAGTTAGTAACAAACTACTGGAAAAGCGTGTTTTCATTACCTGAATTATTAATATTACTGTAACGTAGATGGGAACTGTTCAGCAGGTTTTCAAATCCCTCACTGAACAGTAATTATCCCCCGTAGCAATTCAAGTAATTTGATAAGTTAATGGCGTGAAGATAATGTGGCAAAAGTTACTCCTCTTTCTTCGTAGGAAATAACTATCATAGAAAGCACTGATTCCAATGAACACTATGAAGATATTTTTCATTGTAAAACTTTAAGGTACACGATATTGTTTGTTTGCTTACCTGGCGCCTAAACAAAGTTGATGGTTTTCCAACACGGGAACAGGCAACATACAATTCGCCATGCAAGAAACATGGGTTTTCATGATTAATGCCGCAAAGACTCAGTGACTACCCCTGGAATTTATTTATGGTCATAGCAAAAGCGAGCCGCACGTGAAACTGCAGTCGTTTAAATTCATATGGTATGTCGGTCGGAATCGTAGAGATGCCTGGTATCAAAAGTCTTCTTCTTTATACTTCCCCGTTAGAATGGTTGCTTCGATCTCGTTGTTCAGTAATGTTTCCACCCCTAGCCGTGTGCCATTACAAAGACGTTGTTGGTTGATATTTCGCAACATTATGACCACTGATTCGACCTTTAATTGAAAAATATGAGGCGACAATCCTGGCAAATCCAGCGAGTTAAAAAATTGGGGTGGATAATTGACGACATCATCTTGGTTAGTAGCGGAATCAACTGATTTGTATGTCCTCAAATCACCGGCAATTTCATTTTGATCTTAAAAGGAAGTTGGCATGAAATTGGCATGAAATTGTCCCGAAGTACATTTGTTGCCACAAATGAAGTTATTTGAAAGCAGTTGTTATATTTTTGGATATTTATAAGGAAATGTATGTAGTCTGTTCCTGTTCCTGAAACCAATGAGTACAGTGGATCTGGTGGTGGAATCAATGGCACTAATTTCACTTTGCCATTTGCGCAACACAATCCAGCGTCTTCATTTTTGTATTTCAATGCCTTACAGTTTTGGCAAACTGAGTTCATAGAATCAATAGCAACGCATTGGTAGGCACTGTAGTCAATTGAAACATCGTAACTGAAAGCAGCTCGGTTCAAACTTCGAAGATTATTAGCTGAACGTGTTTGTGATATTCGAATCCTTTCAGTTTCATTTCTCTCTTCACGTTGTTGTGCAGTGCGATTATACTGAAAATTAGCTTGGCTTGTAGCATTTCGAGTTCTTCGACCAAAATTGCTCCTCCCGCGTCTTATAGGCGGTATGAGTCTTGAAATGAGTATACAGTATATGGAAACACACACAAAATAAACCAATCAACCAAAGAAATCGATGAACTTGTTTGTTGCGAAGCGAAGATTTAAAAACCATCAGTGTAGACAAAGGTCTCCAACTATAACAAAACACGACACTGCATGCGACTGTCTGGAGAACGTATGTTTGGGAGATCCGTACCGGCAGTCGAGACAGCCAGACAGCCAGCCAGCCTCACGCGCGAAACCAAAACCCAAGGAGACATTCTTCCTGTCACAAACTGAGAACTAAGCGAGATAAGAACTTGGGGTTTGTTTTAAAAATAACTTCCATATCTGAAGACCATTTGGCTTGCTTTGAACCTCCATGCAAATTCAATAGCAAAGAAGTTGGCCAGCGACTGGCTTTTTCGTGCCTACACATAAAAATCTCTGAACATGACTGAAAAGAAACACAAATAGTGCAGGTTCATATCATTTAAATTTAAAAACGAACTTATCTACGTCAAGCTGAAACGTTCCTTTACCAGCAGTGAAAAATACAAATATAGTGAATATAAAATAGGAGTTGTGACATGATAAGTTCTATGCAATGAAGATTTTGCATTTGAGGTAACATTCCATTATATTAACATTTCCACACTCAATTATTTAGTAAACCTTTTTTTTGTTAACGGCATCAAATACAGGTTGAAATTCTGTACATAATCAAATATTCACCCATTTTAACCGATAACATTCAGATTTACGCGCTGGATTAGGGGAGGACAGCGCTAAGCGCAAACGTGGGAGAAGGAAAGAGAGACGAACAGTTTGAATGGAAAAAGAGAAATGGGGCTTTTATGGTTTTCCTGGCATTTTTTACAATTTTTCTCTTCGTAAAATCCTTACTCGGATTTCAACGAATATTTGAAAAAAAGAATTAGCCGAATTGGTCCAGCCGTTCCCGAGTTTTGCGCTTAGCAACACATTTAGCGATTCATTTTTATTTATATAAGTAGGGTTTTAATCATCCATTTCACATCATCATTTCATTTCTTTGTATCGCGGCTATAACGTATTCTGAACGAACAACTTAGTGTGTAAAGTATTTCAACATCATTCGTATTAATAGCTTGCAGTAAATTTTCCGATAGTCGAGGTCATGTGACCGGAATCATCAGGCTAATTTCAGCCCATTACCAGGAAATGTACGTCATCAAGCTTACGAGAGACCGTACCCCTTCCAAAGTATGAGGAGACAGTTGGAACCTTATTAACGCCTACTTTTCTAAGTTCGCTACCTGACGCTTTATTTCCGCGGGAAAGTTCAGCCTATGTGAATGGACGTAATGAAGCACCGTGTTGGATTCATAGCAATGGACATGAGAAGGGATGGTACATCAAATCTTACTGGACCATGTGATATGCTTGATGGAGGGAGATTTTGTAGGCCATATACATCAACGACAAGGGCTGGAGAGACACTCTCACTCAGACACTCTTACTTGAAGTACGATCCTAATCTATCATCGGAGGAGGGCTGTACGTCTGGAAATCGGAGAAGATCTTAACTTAGTTCACTTCGCATCTGAGCAGTGTCCTACTCAAAAGTTACTCTTATTGGGACCTGTTATCTCAATGACGAGAGGTAAAGTCAACGGGAGACCGGTTTTGACAGGTACAGGACAGGAGAGATTTTGTTATGAATTTAGTTCCGCTCTATTTCCGTAATACGGAAGAATACACGTGCATTCTCTCCATGACCATAACCCATGGTGGTTTTGCTATTAAAATTACGACTCATTACGACTTTATGTAAGGAATACAATAGGAAGTGTTAAAAGCAGGAAAGACGTAATACAACTAGTGTACTATGCACGAAGCAGAAGTAGGACTGGAACCCACAACTAGAGATGACGCCGCCTGTACGAGAGATCCATCAATCATCAGCTCATACATAGATCGTATCCAGATAACGGAGTCTACAAATGGTGAGCTAATGGCATAAATTACTGCAAGTCTTCGCGCAACAGTTGAGTTTCTTAGAGTTTACTTCATTCAATTTTTCTTTTGCTTCCGTAAGTTCAGATTCCGTTAAAATACGCCGTTACGTCACGTTTTTCATTCTAATAAATAGCTGTTTTAATTTGTATTTTCTGAAATTCTTATTAATGATTCTTAACTTCCAAGTTAGTGTATTTAATGGTTTGTGTTCCGTCACCCCCGCCGGGAGTTTTTAGAGTCTCATTACGTGTTATTATTATTATTTATTAATTATCAACTATCGTTTTCAATCCATAAGGTTGAAGGCTGGCGCCCATGGGATATTGTTTATGGGGAAAAAATGATATGTTACTTATTTATGTGACCCGCCACATCACAATTTTGTCACACATCTGTGGGCAGAGTGGTACGACACAACGTGGTCATCGGTCTAAATTGGGAATGAAGTAGTGAATATGATTATAAAAACGAAAAGAATATCGTGAAGGAACGATCGCTTCAGAATGAGACAAGAGGCAGTCGTGAAAGGGAGAAGGACTCCCTTAACATCAGATGCACAGAGTCGGAAGAAAACTAAATATGAAGACCTACATTATTATTATTATTATTATTATTATTATTATTATTATTATTATTATTATTATTATTATTATTATTATTATTATTATATATTTTTAATTGCTAGAAGAAGATGGAGACCAAGGCGAAGTTGATTAACTCAGTTTTTTTCCAAAGGTATTAATGACTAGGGATGTGGAGCAAAACGTGGTTAGGGATTTAGAGTAGTTGCAAATACAGAATGGTAAGTGGGCTTAATAAATTCAGAGAGGTTTACAGGCAGAATGCTGAGAAGTATTTCATTCCATAATGAAAATGTATGTATGAATGTGTTATTAATTCACTACAATGAATATATTATTATCATTTTTCTTCTTTCCTCGCTAGAGTCTCCTAGGAACCATGTGTCAATTTCAATGCTTCATCCTTTGTTGTCTCTTTTCCTTCCTCCAATACTCGATCTTCTCACTACGTCTTCTTTTCCTCTCCTCGGACTATTGCGTGGATTTTTCTTTCACTTCCGGGCTGATGACCTACATGTTAGGCCTCTTTAAACAAAAAGCATTTATTTCCCATTCAGACCTTGGAATCCTTCCATTTTTTTATATTTTCTTTCTAAAAATCTTTCTCTCTCTCTTGGTTCTTCCTTTCTTATATTATTTCTGTCTAAATCTTTATTATTATTATTATTATTATTATTATTATTATTATTATTATTATTATTATTATTATTATTATTATTATTATTTGTGTATTTACCACTTGGTATCAAGCTACAGTTTCATTTTTCTTTTTTCTGAAGTTTCCTCTTCCTGCAGTTCTCCTGCATATGGGCGCTCTGCTGTTTCTTCTGTTCATCCGTCCAGGCTCTTCCCGACTTTGGAATTCCTTCGACTTGATACCCTTCCAAATTTTGAATCATGGTCCGAAATATTTTCCTGTATAACAGCTGAACTTCCTGGATGTTGGGATTCTCTAGATTTTTACGAACTTCCTTAATCCATGATGTCATTTTCTTCTTGTTCCACAGGTATCCGATTAACTTCTTGGTTATTCTGGTTTTGTCCATTTTGTATAAATGCCCGGGAAATTATAACCTCCTCTGGTCTCTAAAAGTTTCTCGACATTCTTGTAGAGTTCATTGTTGTTCCAAAGTTTCCACCCGGTTTTAGTCTGGATAGGGCCCAAGATTTTGCGTAGTAGGCCTATTCTCCTTTCTAGGATCTCCAGCATCTCCGAATTGTAATTCGTCGAGAGACATTCGCACGTATACAGGAATTCTGTTTTTACTGCAGTGTTTTAATGCCTTATTTTGGCATTACAAGAGATGTATTCAATGTTTTCTATTTAGTCTATAAGCTCTCTCCATTTTTGAGCTACGATCGTCTACAGCATCTTTCTCTTGTCCGTTCTCTTGTATGATTTCACCGAGGTATTATTATTATTATTATTATTAGTACTATTATTATTATTATTATTATTATTATTATTATTATTATTATTATTATTATTCGAATAACCCTTTTGAGGGTACGATAAATGAACTCTGGTTACTTTTCTTTGCATTTAACTTTCTTCGTTTGCAAACTTCCCTCATTTTCTTAAAATGTTTTTCCTTT
Organism: Anabrus simplex; assembly: GCF_040414725.1. Taxonomy (NCBI): domain Eukaryota; kingdom Metazoa; phylum Arthropoda; class Insecta; order Orthoptera; family Tettigoniidae; genus Anabrus; species Anabrus simplex. The sequence continues at coordinate 309,303,768 of NC_090270.1, forward strand.
TCCCCTTGAGTTCATTTTCTTCCAGTCGTTAATTTCTTTCTTTCCTGAAATCCTGCCTTTCGTGTTACTTCTCTGAAACGTGTTCTGTTTTATATCTTACCTCTTTTAATTCCAACGTATTTCATATCCTTTTCAATTTCAATGAACCACATTGGCTTCGATTTGTAACTGTTTAGTAAGTTAAAGATTTGTTTAGTTAGTGTATTGTTATTCATTCTATAAATGTGTCCAAAAACTGGAGTCTTCTTTTCCTCAGTACAGTTGTCAGTTATTCAAATTTTAAATATAGGTCTCTGTTTGTTCTTAGTCTAAATCCGGCATTGTTGTTTCTTATAAGTCCCAGTACTTTTCTCAAAAGTCTTCTTTCAACATTTTCCGTATTTTTCAAGATCCCCAATTCTTGCAAGTTCTGTTGCATATAAAATTTCTGCGCGGGCCACTGTTTGATAATGTCTTAATTTCAAGTTCCAGGATAGAGATATCTTATTGTATATATATTTTTTTATATGAACCATCCTTCCCCTTTTGTTTACTCTTATATCTATAGCTGCCTTTACTTTTGTGTTGTTTGTTATCCATTCTTCCAGGTATTTACAGCAATCTGTCCGAGATATTATGTTATTTTAAATTGTGATATTTTGAGGAGCATTAATGGTGTTTGTCATGAACTTTCTTTCCTCAAATGATATTTGCAATCTTATTTTGGCCGCTTGTTTCTGTAATTCTCGTATTTGTTCTTGAGCATTATTTGGTTTTCTTACCAGTTGTACATTATTATTATTATTATTATTATTATTATTATTATTATTATTATTATTATTATTATTATTATTATTTAATATTTTGATTATCAGTTACTTTCTTTATTTTCCTCAATGTATGTGTTACTCTAAAATTTAGTTAACGTGCCCTCACATGGATTCTTTCCAGGTACAACTTCATTCATTCGTTCTTTCTCTGACAACGTTCTTGATAAGTTTGAGACCCAATGATAGAGTTAACATGTCTGCATGGTTAGACCATTACGTGAGAATATTGCCCTAACTGGAAAAAATTATCCTAGACCGAGCCGAGTGGGATACGACTCAATACCGGCTAACTGTGCCTAGACTTTCAGCTCTGCATTCACGATTTGGAGGGGCTGATGTCCACCGTCGTTCTCCCGAGAATAATTTTCCGTGGTTTCCCTTTCTCCTGAACTAAGGAAAATTATGGGAAAAATCTTGTTATAGCCACGGCTGCTAACCCCTCCTTTCTCCGCAACACAGGTCACCGCTACAAATGACCTTGTTCTGAAAGACGGCGATTCCGTCCAGGAGGTTTACCGCATCCCTTCATGGAACGGAACGAAAGCTTAAAAAAGTAGAATAAAACATATCTTAATCATAAAGCAAAAGAATTTAAGCTACATATTTATTTATTTATTTTTCGGAATGAGTGGCTCAAATTGCTAAGGCGGAAGCTTTCCGAGCCCAAGTTGGCTGGTTTGATCCTGGCTCAGTCCGGTGATATTTGAATGTGCTGAAATAAGTCAGCCCTATGTCGATGGATTTACTGGTACACAAAAGGAAAATAACTCCTGCGGGACAAAATTTCGGTACGTCGGCATTTCCGATAACCGTAAAAGTAGTTAGTGTAGAGTAGAAGCTGTAAAATTATATTTATTTATTTACTTATTTATTTATTTATTTATTTATTTATTTATTTATTTATTTATTTATTTATTTATTTATTTATTTATTTATTTATTTATTTTAATGCATGTTACAAAAACTAGCTGTAACTATAATAGTTGTATTTTATCCCAAGGTTTTCTAAGACCAGAAACAAATTAAAGAGAAAAATATGGAAGAAATTGAAATTTAAGTGTAACAGTAAATTTTACAAATATCTAGGCGCAAAGGCAAAATAAATATTATAATGAAATCAAGACACTGAATAACTGAACATTCAACAGCTAAATGTAATACTAGGCTATGTACAAAATGTATTCATCAATAGAAGCACTTCGATACAATTAGTACTTGCATATATACTGTACTTACTGCTAAGACGAAACCCACATAAGTTATACACTTCCTGGGAAGCTACGAAAAGTAATCTTCCCATCATTTCCGCTCACACTGCTTTCAAAGATACGTGAGTACCAGTGAAAAATGTGTTTCACTCTTAGTTTAGGGTAAGCACACAGATGTCCATGAAGTATTTGTAATGTCCATTCGGCTTTATTAGTAAGACATCTTTATCTGAAACATACACAGCTGTTAAATCACAGTAGTTCTACAAATAGAAAATTTTGTGTTTTCATTTTTCAGTATTATGCTTGTTAGTTCCCTTTTGAAACAAACAGTGGACGATAAAAAAAGTTGTGAGGTACGTTTTATCTTGTGCCAATACGAAAGATAGAAGTTTGCTCATGGTAACATCTATTCTTTTACCCTGTTTGTTAGTATCATACAATTATTTAACCCACATGTGCCGAAGTTATATCCTGCTTGCAGTGTTGAGCATATTTCAAATTTTACTTCAATTCAACCGCATTTTAGGCTACTAGAATGCTTTCTAATTTAAAAATATCTCGCTCTGAATTTGCTTGGGATCGTGTTAATATTATTTATCGTCAAGAACTCGTTTTGAAAGTTGGAAAGTGTTCCTCTTAAACCAAACAACCCAGCGAGTTGGCTGCACAGTTTGGGTAACGTAGCTGGATGCTTGCATTCGGAAGACAATGGGTTCGAATCCCACTGTCGGCAGCCCTAAATATGGCTTTCCGTTGTTTCCTATTTTCACACCTTCATTAAGCCTTCCTACCCTTGGCCATTTCCTATCCATCGTCACCTTAAGGCCTGTCTGTTTCCATGTAACGTAAAGCAAATTGAAACATATATATATTGTTGGTACATTACAAAATTTTTTTGGAATCAAACGGTTCGCTGTTACCTCTGAAATGTGTACGCTGAATAAATTGACACGAAAAACGGAAGTGTGATTATTTAGGAAAGAAAATCCAAATTTAATACACATTCTACGTCTTCATATCTTTGAAATGGAGACGCGTCGGAAACATCTATACACATATAAAGCACTAACATGTATGTTTCTCAAAACTGAAGCTCTTAAACCAGAGGGAATTAAATGGTGCGGTTTATACCAAAATCTTCCAAATCGTCTCAATAGCACAGGAAACAATCTTGCATTTTTGAAAAGTCAACGTAAATATATTTATTTTCAAGAGAAAGTAAAGTAAAATCACTAAATGTGCATTCCAATAATCGCAGGCGAAGGCTTACCATATCCTGCAGTACATTCTGTGCTTAGCTGGTTGCTGAGCGATTAACACTTTCATTAACTCTGATCCTTAGTACCGTAATGCGATTGCATTCATCCATGTTTGATTAATACCTCTCAAGCCAGAGAGTATACACTTCCTCTGATCATGAAAGAATGCCATTCTCTGCTAGATACTCTTTGGTTCTCGGATTTTCCCCGGTTTTTTAATATACTCAGCAGATTGCGAAACGTCCCTAATAACTTTCGTACATGCTGCCAAGAAAAAAAAACTGTCGACGTACGTACAGACGAGAAGGTATCAAGTCGACTAGCCTTCTGTATGCCCATTAATAGAGCGCAGGGACAAAAGTGGGTGTCTACTTACCCGAACCGATATTTTGTATCCAGTTACTGTTTAGCAGTGTAATTACACTTAAGAAAATGGAAATTGCAACACCATGAAGGCATTGGTCATTTGTGTTGATTTTCAAGATATGTAACGATGCCACGTAGGTATGTAAACGATCAAAGTTTCAGACCTATTGGATTGTTGATACAGGTATCCCCACGTGATTGGTCGCAGAGGCATCAACTCCAGTATACGGACTCTGGTGTAGCGTAGTTGACTTGCAGTCTGTGCAGTGAAGTGTTCCCCGTCAAACATGCCTCGACGACAGAGAAGAGCACGCTATCAACAACTGTCGCCGTTTGAGAGGGCTCGGATAATTGGGCTATGTGAGGCTGGATTATAGCTAGGGACTGCCGCTGCACGTGTTGGCAGACAGGCATCCACAGTACAACGTGTATGGCAGCAGTGGTCAAATCAAGTTACCCACACTCGTAGACCTGGCACAGGCCCACCGCGACAGACAACTGTGAGAGAGGATCGCCGCATCATTCGGATGGCCCGGATGGAACCCCATGCAACAGCAGCGCAAATTCGAGCAGCTGTGGCACCCCACGTTACACAACAAACAGTTGGTAATCGCCTGCGTGCAGCTGGCTTCGGAGCCCGTGTCACTGCAGAAGGTGTTCCATTGACCCCACAACAGAGACGTGTAAGGCTAGCCTGGTGTCGAGAAAGGCCGACGTGGGTCGACGAATGGCATAGGGTCGTCTTTAGTGATGAATCGTGCTTCTTTCTTGCCCGCAGTGATCGCCGGAATCGTGTGCGCCGATGTACCGGGGAGAGGGGCCGCCCAGATCTTATTGTCGAGAGGCACACAGGGTCAACACCGAGCATTTTGGTCTGGGGAGCTATTCGCTTAAATGTGAAATCACAATTAGTGCTTGTTGAGGGCACTATGACTGCTCAACAGTACTTTGATAGGGTACTCAATCCAGTGGTTGTCCCTATGAAGGTGAACATTACTAATGGGATGTTTTAGCAGGACAATGCCCGGGTTCACACTGCACGCATCTCCAGAGAAGCTCTCCACGACATAACATTAGAATTGCCCTCCAGATCCCCGGACCTCAGATCTATTGAGCATGTGTAGGACATGATGGGTCGACAACTGGCCAACCGTCCTCAGCCACCCACAACTCTGGAACAACTGATCCATGAAGTGCAGCAAGCATGGGCCACAATTTCTCAGGAAGCGATCCACGGCCTTGTTGACTCCATGCCTCGACGAATTCATCAATGTATTGCAGCTCGTGGTGGGCACATCCTGTATTGATTGTTGTCCAAACTTGCGCTCAGAGGGACCTGAAAGTGTAATCATCGAATCACAACCGAACGATCGTCCTGCATGTTTAATTGTAGCAATGTAGCACCACTCCTTCAGGGTGATGCAATTTCCATTTTCTTTAGTGTATTAATTTACTTCATATTGTGACATTGTAATTTGGCGAAAGCCTCTTATGTTCAACATTCATTAAATAAATAAATAAATGCATTTATAAATAAATATAAATAAGTTAATAAATAAACAAATTAATATTCAGTCAGGGCCAGTTGTTTGTTGCACTATCTCGGACAAAGCGTTTCAATATTTTAAGGTGCAGATATGTCTGAATGGTCGAAGCGCAGTGAATATTGTATGGAAAGGAATATTATAAACTACATTACGAATGTATGAATTGTATGTACCGGTATAAAATGATCATAAAGTTATTTAAAAGAACAGGCAAAATATTATGACTACGACAGAGATATCAAGACGAGTCATCAGACCTTTTTATAACGAATGCTGCGAAGACACACAGGTCTACTAGTTTCAGTTAAAGAGTGTAATGTGAAATATGGAACTGTATGAAAATCGAATCCAATTCTGTACTTTGGAGTCTTCATTGGTACCAAAGTAGCATACTAATGATGAAATTGTTCACGTTGAAATCAAATAATGCTAAATTTAGTAACACTAATGTTCCAAAAATAGAGCAGCGGACCAATTAGTGATCAAAATACGTCTCAATTCCATCCACCCAAAAACTAAATGTTCATGCATCACAGCTGAAACACATGGTTCGTTTCAATTTATGCTAGTACATCCTAATGAAAAATAGCCAATAAAAAATAGATATTGTCACATAAATTTTGAACATCTATGGTAGAAGGTGAATTTTTCATCTCTTCACTAATCTTAAGTGTTAAATTTCAGTAAAAATTGCATGACAAAAGCACAAAGTTTGCGAGACATATGCCACCAATGAAGATTCTTATGTGGACTTAGAAGTTTTTGGTACACCATTGCGAGAGACTGTGACGTAAGTTATAAAATTTGCCGAGAAACTTAGGGTAAACTATTTCAGTTTTAGTAAACTGGCAATCCTTACTTATAACAAGCAAAATAAAGGTAATTTCTATTTGCAAAATCTAATGTATGCACATTGGTATTGGTTCGAATATTCATGAGAACTGAAGCAGCAAGAATCGAACTTTATTGGACTTGTTCCAGAGGACAATGGGGATTATATTCAGGTCAGGATGGTTATCACACGATTTAGGGCCTGGTCTTATGTTCGGCTACATAGATTGTCTCAACTAGTAAAACTGGAACAATTGCGCGGGTTTCGCCCGATAAGCTTAAACTTGCAAGTTATTGGTCGCTATTTATAGATTATCTGATGCTCAGGTGTTTCGTGGCTTGGAGAGACGGAGATGGAGAACGTGTGATTGTACAGGGGGTGCGCTTCATTCCCTCCCTAGGGAGATAGGAGATGGCTTCCTGGATGAACTATACCTTCCTGAGTTGTAGTGCTATAACATTTAGAGCTATAAGTCTCTATTTTTCCTACCTAACTGTACCGAGGTGATATTTTATATGTGGCCCAAGCCTCTCGCTAGCTATATAGATGTTATCCGATGGCAATATACTGACGTCAAATATTGGAAAGTAATTTCATACGACATTCGGTATTCCCTGCGGAGTGTATACGCGATTCCTCTTTTTTTAACAACTGTACCCATGTGACATTTTATGTGTCCAGAGGGAACATTGTTCGACACGCTGTAGTGTTATCTGAAGGTTCGTATCGTGATGAGTCATTAGCCATTGATGTATAAGCTCGTTATGGAGGAGATGTTATGAAACACAAGTAATTTTCTCACAAAGCTTTAATGACGAAATACCCAATATATATTTGGGATCACTTCAGTATCATTACCATAATGTCAGAAATGAATGTCAAGATAAATGTAATATCAATTAATGTTATAATCCTTCAGTAGCCATTCACGTTCTGGATATGCCATATTGTCTACAATTATCGTTTGGAGAGGATCATGTCAAAAATCGTGTATACTAATATAATAAATATGGAAATGGGTTTAGATGCTTGTGGAATAATCTCGTCTGATTGACTTGATGTTTCTGGATTAAATTTCACACGTATATTCTCCTAATGAGGTCACACATCGAAATAACATTTCAAGCAAGTCAGAGGAAAACAAACGCCTGGAACCCTTAAACGGTTACTTCTCTGAAAATGGAACCTAACAAGAATTCTAACAAAATTAGAATTCCAACAAGAATTTTTCTACAGCTATGTTCAAATGTGATTGATTATGGTTTATTCATTCCACACCATTTATACTTATTTATGTGACTGTAATACAAGTGATCTGATGCAAGAAATCTGCTTTATCTTTGAATGAGTAATGTTTACTAATAAAGTAACCCTATGTAGGGTACCAAGTGATCGAAAGTAAAAATAAAAGAATTACACTTAAGTAAAGTGAGAACTAGGCTTTTGCTGGCAAGATGTAGTGTTTACAGTGCACTATACCTTCTGGTATGGGCTAGAATAAAATTGTTACTTTCATTGACCTGTCTCAGTCTTATACTCGGCTTTGACAATATGAAAGTGGCTGAGGTATGAGCGATGCTAGTAATGCCATTCCTTTTGGCGTCAGAGTCTGCTATGACTAGTTTGAAAATGTCGCTCATAGGGTCAGTTGGTGCACGCATTTCAATGGGGTTGGCAGACTGATGTGCAATAGCAACTTCTGGCTCAGTGAGGAAAGCAACGGGAAACCCCCTCACTCCTCATTGTCTAGTACACCTCTTCAGTGACACCTAGGCCATCTATGACAGCTAATGGTGTTGAGGTTCCAAGCAGCCTTCGGGCTGAATTCCCACAATACACAAAGTGAGAACTTTACGTTACTCTCACTCGTAACTAACAAGGTCACTTTACGTGATTGTTACTTAAATAACCATTCCATCATCTTCATTTTGGCGCTTTGCTATGTCTATTTAAAACATTTATTTTAAAAGTGTCAAGTTCATTTTGGACTTCCTTTCTGAATAGTCGTGTAATAACCCATACATATCATCGAGTTTTTAATTTCTGAACTAGAACTGGTTTTTATAGAGCATATAGCTTCATTTCGTGTATCATATGTTGTGAGATGGACAGCAGGGAATGTACGTAGATAAACGGGGTTAAAAAGTCGGATTGTGAATTTAAGTAACATGAAAAGTCCTCTCAGTTTTAATTACTGCGTTTATGGGAGTGAAAGTTCCGTATGGGGATCACTGTAAGCAAATACACTATAGAGAATACATAACACTTTGCGAGATATCGCAAGACATTGATTGCTAGCGTACCTAGCGGACGATCCTAAAACAGAGTGCAATAGTAATACTGATCAGCTTATGCAGTGTGAAATTTTGATCTTGGTTTTGCATTACGAAGATTTCCATGAAAATGTAAAAATATTCGGTGGCTAAAGTTTTTGGAACTACAGTCATACAAGCACTGAACCATGTTTGGTAAGATTTGTGCTGTTTTTGGCTGCAATAACTTTGAACTAGTTCAGCTATAGAAACTTTTCTTCCACTTTCTTCGATATAAAACATTGTAAGTAAATTCCAATGTTGTAAAATATTAGTGTACACATCAATAATCAGTTATCAAGTATTCTTATCTTAGATTAATTACAGAAAGAAAATTAACAGGCACATTAAAAGAATCATATATTCTACCGCCTTTCCCTCATCTGCGGTATCACGAGTGCGATCTGTGTCGCACATGTCGCTTTGACCCCAATTTTACAACCCGATGCCCTCCATGACGCAACCCTATATGGAGAGCTGTAATCGCTAGACCTCGGATTTTAGGGAAGGATCTATTTTGTTCTTGGAGAGATAACTTAAAATGAAGTTTCATTTCGATGTTTAATGTATTTATAAGATTCGCCTGAATTGACGTTAGAACCTATATTTGCCTATATTCTTAAAATTCGTATTTTTATCCCTAAATCGGTTAAGGTAAGGTAAGGGTTATTCTGCCCGAAGGCAGGTCCGAACCTCCGCAAGGGTGTTCCTGAGCCGGAGTTTACGTGCGGTAGGTTGGCCAGTTCCTTTCCGCTCCTCCATTCCCTTACCCCCCACCAATAGCGCGTGGCAACCCATCCATCTCCTGACCACGCCCAATGTTGCTTAACTTCGGAGATCTCGCGGGATCCGGTGTTTCAACACGGCTACGGCCGTTGGCTAAATCGGTTAAAATGCTTTTAATATCTTCTGAGAAAATGTAATAACTGCTGAGTATTTTTCAGTATCTTAAATAAAATATTCAAATCATAAAGCTGTAAACCACACTCCTCGCAAAGCCTTAAGAACCTCCCGCAGCGAACACTCCCATAGTCTATCACCAGGCAGGACAGAGTATCCATTAACCTGCTGGAAAAAAAGCACCTCCATTTCATTCTGTGGGAAGATTTCGGTATTCCCGCTTGTTGAGTGTATGAATTATGCCGAAAGAGTTGGGTTTCAGGCCGTTTGTAACTAAAAGTGGTTACAGGAGTATCCCCTTTTCACATCGGATCGTAAAATTATATTCTGTGACGATTGTAGAAAAAAGAGGAGTGAAACATAATTTAAATTTCCTCCTAACGAGCTATTATAAATTTAGCAAAATAAACGTATTTGATAACCTATTTGAGAGTCTATTTTTGGCAACTAAGTAACATTTTACCACCTGAAAATTCGAAGTCTAGTAATCACCATCGCATGTTTCTGTGGAGGTTGGAAGTGTAGTGTGTTGTATGTATATGAAGAAGAAAGTATTGGAACAAACACAAAAACTCAGCCCGCAAGCCAGAAGAATTAATTAGACGCGATTAGAATTCCCAATCTCGCCTGGATTCGAATCCGGGACCTTCTGAACAGAAGATCTCAACGCTGATCATTCAGCCAAGGATTGGGACGAAAAGAAATCATTATTGAGTTTCAGTATAAACATTCAACTTTCGTAGTAGAACAAACCAAAATTATTACTTTGTTACATTTTTTCTATGAATTTTTACATGTAGTTTCAATCTTGCAGCCTGATGTTTAAGGTCGGGCCACCAGGTGCGCCACTGCCAGCATGTCTCCCTGTTTTGCAAGGCAGAATACGGAAGTGACCAGTATTGTATATAGTGTATTTTCTGTAAGTACCTAGGTGTTAATATCAAGAAGGATATTCCTTGGTGTAATGGCATAAACCGGATTGTAAATAAAGGGTACAGATCTCTGCAAATCAACATCAGGGTTTTTAGGGCTTGTCGTAAGGAAGTAAAGGAGGGGAAGTATAAGTCTCTGGTAAAACCCAAACCAGAGCATAGTTCTACCCCCATCAGAATTACTTACTTCAAAAACTGGAGAAAATTCAAAGAAAATCAGTTCGATTTGTTCTGGGTGATTTGGGACCAAAAAAATAGCTTTACGAAAATGTTGCAATGTTTGAGCTGGAAAGAGCTGGAAGAAAGGAGACGAGCTGCTCGAACAAGTGGTATGCTACTGGCTGTCAGTGGAGAGATGGCCTGGAATTACATTAGTAGAAGAATGATTTTGAGTGATGTTTTAGAAGGTAGGAAAGATCAAAATATGAAACATAAAGTTGAAATTCAAGAGAACAAATTGGGACAAATATTCGTTTATAGGATGAGGAGTTAGGGATTGGAATAATTTACCAAGTGAGATGTTCAATACATTTCGAAATTATTTGAAATTATTTAAGAAAAATCTAATTAAGCAAGAGATAGGGAATCTGCCACCTTCGCGACTGCACTAAATGCACATCAGTGATGATTGATTGATCCATGCGAAGGGCTAGAAATTATGTCTGCATTCTCTTCTCAAGGAACGTTGTTATAAAAGCTTTGAACTCATGATAAATACACCCGTATAGTAATTAGATGTGTAATGTGTGTTGGTATTTGTGTCTTTATCAAACCCCGTTCTGTACGGCGCGGTAACTGAGAACTTGAAGCGACGCACGTATCTCCTTGCGGCTCGTGGTGACAGAATGTGTTAATTACAGGCACGCTGAATCTTATCTCCATTCTACTAGGGTTTCCCAGTAATCACACGGAGCTGAATATGCTCTTGAGGGACTTCGATATTAGTTTCAAGCCCGTTGTTACATGCAACCTAAACGGTAGCATCAAAGCTAAGCACTCCATTATTAAGCTCCCTATTGGTACTGGCATGTTACTCAGTACCATATAAGGTATTATTTCAGCTTACCAAAACTATCACTGCCACATTAACTTCTATTCAATAACTAATAAGAATAATAATAATAATAATAATAATAATAATAATAATAATAATAATAATAATAATAATAATAATAATAATAATAATAATAATTCTTTATTTAGTTTTGGCCAACTGTGGACCACGTTAAATCGATTTCACATGCTTATGGGTTTTAATCCTCGCCCAGTAATCCTTCATTCTTTCACTCTGCAATCTTCTTCTCTCTTCCGTCCATGGTGTTTGGGTCCGCAAACTAACTTTTCTTTGGAAACGCTTTGTGTTCTTTATTTTCGAATTGTAAGTTTTCCTGTTGCTTATTTCTGATCCTTGTATTCCCATTTCTGTCAGGACCTTCTTCACTTCCAGATAACAGCGTACCACAGTTTCCCTGATCTCAAAAAACCTTACTATCTGGTTGATCAGTCGCCCCGGGTCCATTCTGTAGATGTGTCCAAAGAACATGGCTCACCTCTTCCGGATGGTGTCTGATATCTCTTCTATCTTGCGGTACAGTACTTGGTTTGCTCTCTTTCTGTATGATCCATCCTCTGTCGTTTGGGCTCCCAGTATCTTCCTCAGAACTATTTCGCTCCACCAGTTCTAACTTCTTGACCATTCCTAGCTTTATCATGTTCAAACATTCAGCTTCATATAAGGCTTCTCTATGGGTCACTGTCTGGTAATGTCTGAGTTTTGCATTGATTGAGATCTTCTTCTTGTTACAGGTGTTCATACTTAGCTTGTATGCCAAGTTCATTCTGTTGATTCTCCATATCAGTGCCTCTTTCTCTGACAAGTTGGCATCTATCCACTCTCCCAGATATTTAAATTTCTCTACTTTCTGAATCCTCCCTCCCTCTACTGTCATCACTCTGGATGCTGTTCCGATGCTGGTCATGTACTGTGTCTTCACGAAGGAGGTCCGTAAGCCTGCCCTACTCGCTTGTTCCTCGAGCGGGGTAATCTGGTTCCGTGGCTCCTCTATTGACTCTGTTAGAATGAGTATGTTAACCGCAAAGGCTAGGCAGTCGACTACAATTAATCTATCCTTATTATTATTATTTATTATTATATTTTATTTATTTATATTTATCATATAATAATTTATTATTATTATTATTATTATTATTATTATTATTATTATTATTATTATTATTATTATTATTATTATTATTATTATTATTATTATTATTATTATTATTATTATTATTTTGCTATGAGTAAGGCCTACCGATGAATTTTAAATTGCTTGTTCTCCGACTGTGCATCCATCTGTAGACAAAGTCGTGAACTTCATGAAATCATAGTAGCTTTTCCATTTAAGGACTAGATGTCTCTGACATCAAACTGTTACCTAATCTAGAGTTCAGATGTCATCACCTGTCACGGGGAATAATATTTGTATTTCGATGTTATTCATACTGTTGATCTTCTATAGTTTATTTAATTATCTGAAGTTACCTAAACTGAAATTTATTTTTATCTGTTCCTCTAAAGGCGTAATATCAGAATCTATCAGAATATCTGATAAGAATTTCATTTAACCACACAAAAGAGTTATCACTAAAATGTCTAAATGATTCTGCCAAAAAATTTCATCTTCTCCGCACATCTCCTACAACGTAACAAACCTCACAGCCTGAGAGACGGCGTCATCGTCTAGGAGACCCGCCTCACCCTTCAGGGGAGGAATGAAGACATTTTAGTAGTCTATATAAGACGCGGGCTTTGAGGAGAGTCAGCTTTGAGAGGCAGCTTTAGTGTCTGTACAATGAACTGGAGAAAGAGGAAATCTCATTCAGGAGATAAAAAGGCGGGGATTTGGGCATCATGACATCAAAATAAAGGAATTATTAAGTGAACAACTGCGTGTGAATCTAGGGAAGATTACTACGCACTCTTTAGTATGTGACTGCCAAATCGCCGCCTCTGTTCGTAAATTAAATGTAGGGCTTTCCCTTCCAAGAACACATGTAACTTTTCGTCTTCAGATTTTATATTTTCATTCCCCCTGTGGAAATATTTGAAATGTAAGGAAACACGACTGTTTACAAGAGGGTATAAACTGAGAAACCTTTATTCAGATATTACTTTGTTTGTTAGTATTACGTGATAAAGTTCATACTAGAGAAATCTGGGTGAATATATGGATAGTGAAGGTAAGAAGATGATTAGAAAAGCTAGGTTGCCAGGTATGTGAACTTTGTGCTTAGTAGGGGAAGAATAATTTAAAATATAAGAAAGGTTAGGAAGAAGATATGCGAAACAGAGGTAGTAAAAGAAATCAAATGTATAAAAAATTAAATCGTTAATTTTCTCTCTCTCACACATTTTTAACACAAGGAACGAATCAAGAAGAAGTCTAATTAAAAAGAAGAAGAAGATTAAAATATTTAATTATAAGATAAAAGTTTCCACTTTATCGAAATACTGACTTGAATTGTTGCAAGGGGAAGAACAGCAGAAAGGGGAAGCGTAGTTAGAAGAACAAGTGAAAGAATAAGCCATTAAAGTACTACAGGTAAGCATATAGTGCCCCACTTTGCCCAAATATCAAATGTTCCGTGGATTTCAGAAATGGAAAAACGAAAATTAGGAGAGCAGAAGAAAATAACAGAAACACAAGATTGTACTATGAAATATTGTTGAACACTATGACAAAATAACTATTTATGATAAGAACTGAACATACAAGAAGAATCTTAGTTTATAAATGAATTAATCTCTTTTTAGGAAGATTATTTTTAAGAATAATCAGTTAATTTAATTTTACAGGAAATTCTTGTCAGGAAGATTTAGGGTTAAGGAGATAAGTAAAGGATTACGGAAAATAAATTAAACACAAGGAAGAATCAAGGTGAAGGCACAGAAAATCAATAAAATTCATTGTAGTATTTGAGTTCTTCCTGACAGTAAATGATTTACTTATATTTAGATTTAAGTGTGGTTGATAAGTAGTTCTGATACTTTATATTTTCATCATTAGGCAAACTAAAACGCTAAAAAGAAGCTTCGTTAGTAACAGAAATAATTACATTTCAGGAGCGACCTTGTCCAATGTTTATTCTATTTCCTCTTCTGCTCGCCTTATTTTAGAAGGGAATTTTACCAAAACGAATGGTTTCACTTATGATTCAAACTGACACACACTAATAATCATTGACGTCATTCGTTTTGGTCGACTTTCATCATTTTGTGAACTTTGACGGTGATTACTCTGGGAAAAATAATAGGGGTTTTCTATTAGAAACTAACGTTATGTATAAGACATTGTATGGTTCTCTTAATATCAACAATACTGCATTTTCCTGACCTCGAGGCAGAATAAGATTCGCTTTAATAATTATTCTTCATGCATTCAAGTCACCAAGTAGGAAGATTATGTATGATTCATCCTCAGGGTTTTCCACTAGAACGTAAATAAACATTGTATAATTCTTTCAATTTCAATAATATTTCGCTTCTCAGACCACGAGGTAGAACGAGATTCGCGAGAACATTTCACATTAGTGCGTTGAAGTCGTCCAGTCGGAAGATTATAACAACTACAGTCAATAAGTTCGTGGACGTGCGCCTACGGTGTAGGCAACACGGCGTACACTGAATAACTTCTTGGACTGTCGCCTACAGTGCAGGCAACACAGTTTACACCTATGTACTACTGCAGTCAATATGATCGCGGATTGGCGCAAACAGTTCAAGGATCACACAGTCTTTTGACCTGTCTTTACGCGTCTTTTCCCCGACGTGATGATCCGGGTGATTTCGACTTGACCAAAGCAAACGTTTCCCTAGAGGATTTTCAGAAATGGTAAAAAGAAAATTAGGAGAGCAGAAGAAAATAACAGAAACAAAAGATTGTACTATGAAATATTGTTGAACACTATGACAAAATAACTATCTATGATAAGAACTGAAGATACAAGAAGAATCTTAGTTTATAAATGAATTAATCTCTTTTTAGGAAGATTATTTTTTAAGAATAATCAAATTTT
Organism: Anabrus simplex; assembly: GCF_040414725.1. NCBI lineage: Eukaryota > Metazoa > Arthropoda > Insecta > Orthoptera > Tettigoniidae > Anabrus > Anabrus simplex. The sequence continues at coordinate 309,319,012 of NC_090270.1, forward strand.
TGACAGAACTTGAAATTGGCCCGTTGCTCAAACTACGACATTCTCATGTTCCGCCGCTGATATCCAACTACCCTTCACAACAGTTCTGCTTATACTGAATGCATGCAACTGCCTCTTGATGGGTCTAGCGAAGAACTGTCATGGCAATATTCTATAGTGCAAACTTTCCGCTGCTGTAGTGAACCGCCGTGAGTGTCCACCAATTTAATGACTCTTCTACGTATTTCATCCATCCTTTTTCTTTGTTAATCTTGATTGATATTAAGAAAATCGTAGCTCCAACGTGTTAAACGCAATTTAAGATCTTGTAAAAAATTGCTTTTACAAAATAATATCGTTCGATTTTGAAAAACGTACTCAGAGCAGATAGAGAGAGAGAGATTTATTAAAGAAATAAATCATCCGTCCTCCGACGAGGGTGACCATTTGTATGTGGAATACAGTTTCAGTTTCAATGACGTTTAAAAATATCAAGAAATGAAAATTTAATCGTTGATGCTGTTATCTTCCTTTTTTCCCAGGGTTAGTGGGGGAGGAATGTCAATCACGTTCTCAGGTACAAATGGAAATGAATGATTTGCAGAGAGTCCCACAGTATCTGTATTACTATATTTTTCTAACTCGCAGAATGGAACATTCAAGTTTTGTAGGAAATTCGCTGTCTGACTAGGGAGGGTGCCTCTTGCTACTAACAGCAGACCTCTGACAATCCACCGATCGATAGGTATTTATACTTTGATGAAAGGTAAGGCAAGCATGGAACATAAATATCTTGCCTTTCTAGGTCCACTTCTCGAGCCTGATTAAGATCTCTTTCAAGCGAATGGTGGGATCTAAAACTATTGCTTTAATGTCCTCTCTGTTGATGGCGACGATGTCCGCCCTCCGATTAGAGTCATCGGTAGAGATGCAGTGAACCTTCTCGTGCACCTCCCATCCACTCTGTCTCAAGCCTTGAGCAATCGACGTTCTTACACGGTGGTGGCGATGGTTGCGCATTAGCTCTGTACTCCGGCAGAATCCCAGCACATGTCCAAGGGTTTCTGTCTCGTTGCAGCCATTTTGGAGGCAACGGATTGTACTGAATGACCTACCGGGAACCGACCTGACTGTGGTGAGTTTGCATGTCATCTTCACTTCATTTGTGTATTCAGAGGAGGACAGAGGTAATTTATGAGTCATCCAGGAGTTTGCTTTCGGGCAGTCTGAATATAATACTACTCCTTTTCCTATGTGTGGTAGCTGACACCACGACTGAAAGGATGGATTTCTCATAATTTCACGTAGTTTTCTTCCGTCAATGTTTTGGGGGAGACCTTTTTTTTATGTCAAGTCTGTGGAGTCCCATTATATTGTTCTTCAGGTAACTTCCTTATGTACGGTAGGTGAACGTCCTGAACATGGAGTAAGGGATTACAGATATTGTAATGCTGTATATTTGCTTCCCATTCTGCGCGAATTATTTCCATTCCTATGACCTTCCTGTCACTGTACAACATCGAATTTGGATTATCATCTGGCAGCATCATTATTTCTTTTACAGAACTTCTTATAATTTTGCCCAGATCATTAAGAAAAGTGTTTGATAGTTGTGCCAGATGGGCACAATTTAGAGGATAGATAAAACCCGGCCAAACAAACTCGTTTATAATCTTCACCTTTGGTCTGGTGGTTGTAGAAGTTTTTTTACCAGATTATTTAAGTCAAAAGTTATTGTACTTATCAGTTTATGTCTTTCAAGAGAAATTTCATTCTTGAAGTCAATTCCTAAATACTTGATTCGTTCTTTGTTTCCTCCTATCAAAGGGATTATTGATCCTTCGACTGTAGCGACGTTTCCCTCAGGTAATTTTCCTTTCTTCAGAATTATAGATTTGCTTTTAAGAGGATGGATATTTAAACCAATTTCCGCCAAGCTGCTTTCAGCTAAATTTAACAAGGTAGTAGGAATATTTTAGGGCTGACTAGCGGTAAAGGCGTGCTTGGGCCGCCCGGAAGGACGTGGGTTCGAATCCCCGTCAGGAAGTTGTAAAATTTAAGAAACGAGATTTCCACTTCCGGAGGTGCATATGGCCCTGAGGTTCACACAGCCTACACCAAAAATGAGTACCAGGTTAATTCCTGGGGGCAAAGGCAGCCGGGCGTAGAGCCAACCACTCTACTCCATCACGTGCTGAAGTTAACAATGGTGGAAGCCTTTACCTTCCGCTCCTCCAAGGGCCTTCATGGCCTGTACGGAGGTGACTTTGCTTTGCTAGTAGCACCATTTTCGGTTTTCTTGAGTATGACTAGGTCATCTGCGAAAGCAAATGAGGATAACGGCGGTAGATCATCAGATAAAATATAGCCATAACGTTGGGATATGTCATGGTCAGTGAGATTTTGTATTATAGTATTGATTGCTAAACTGAACAGCAGTGGTGAGATAGGGGACCCTTGAGCCACGCCACACTTAATTCGATGGGTTTTGATTTCATATGATCAGCTTCCACTTGAACTTTGTTCTTTGTAAGAAATGCTTCAGTTAATCTACAAAGTTAGGAGGTCCGTCTGTTACCATTCTTGATGGATGCAGTATTTTTGTATCTGCCTCTTGGCACAGGCCAGAGCAGAGTGTAGCTTCCACCGAAGTCCCAGTCTCATCCATGGCTGTGACAATATGGAAGCTGCTGGGGTATGGGTGGTGCTGTGTGATGACATTTGGAGCACGACTAGCGTACGAGTGTTATAAAAGGTGTTGCTCATAGGATCAGTCGTGCTGTAGTGGCACCTTCTGGTCCAGTGAGGAAAGCAATCTCAAACTACCTCACTCCTCATCTTGCCTAGTACGCCTCATTTGGGCTCTGTCATGGTTTTTCCAGTTTGCCTATAACTGCATAGCCTTTGGTGGTGCTATTTGAGGATCCAACCCGCCTCTGGGCTGATGACCTAACCGACATAAGTTAGGAGGAATTTCAGATTGTCGAAGAGATCGTTTGATATGTTCATGTCCGTTAGAGTCATATGCTTTTGTGACATCTTTTTTTTTTTTGCGTTTCGCTTCTTGGAGGCAACCATTCACGAGGGAAACGTTGACTAGAGTTCCAGATAATTGCACGAAGCCACGCTGGTGAGGACTTAGTGTGACATATGAACGCAGTCTCATATCTAGTACTCGTCCAGTTATTATCCTAATCACCGAGTATATGGTTATAGGTCTCCATTCTATAATATATAATTTATGTCTCCACCCTTATTTTTTTAATTGTTCTGGCCATTTTGAGTTTTGAAGGTACGTAGGAAAATTGAAGCATCGTGTTGAGGAGTAACGTCAGAAATTTTGTAGCCTTGAGATGCTGTAATACACAAACTGTAATATTATCTGGGCCTGGTGAGGTGACAGTTTTAATTTTGTATAATGCCTTATGAACATCATCTACTAAAATATTAATATCAGCAGGTAAGTCAGTGCTTTTTTCCATAAGAGAAAGAGGTACCAAAAAAGTCTTTTCAAAATGATCCGAAATCGTAGTTATTGGGAATTTACAAGAATAGGCCTTATTAGTTTTGCCCAAAATTTTGCGAGAAATTTTCCACCTCTGATTATAGAAATGATATTGGGCTACCTCGTAGGCATAACCCTCTCTGTTTTTCTCTCGTTGCCTTTTAGACCTCCGCTGAGGGTTACTAGAGGTTTTATGGTAATATTTACGATTATTTTGTAAATTTCTACTTTTGTAATATCTAACAGCAGGATGTTGAGGGCCAGGTAATTCATTAACCTGATCTGCAAAGAACTGCATAACCTCAGAAGTAAAAGATTCCAGCTGATTAGCATCACCGTTTTGCATATTGTTTGAAATCCTATCCTCCCAACTCTTCATAGGATTAATATTTTCTGTTTCATAATCAGCGACCGATGGGGCGTCTTCTGTCAACTGTAAGCTTTCCCCAACATTCATGTTACTAGCATATTGTGTTATTATTTTATTTCTCCTTTTCTCAGGGTGAGCTTTTCCTATATGAATATTTACTTCTAACGCCGACTTACAACGTTTATTACAGATAGGGCATGGAATTTCGTCACCAGACTGTGAATCAACGTTAGGCATTTTTATTCTGTATGTTTATTTTAACGTGACAGGAGATGAATATTAATTTATTTCTTCCAAGATTTAGTAACGTCTGCTTCTAGAAGAACAATGTGCAATCAAAGCCCCGCAATAAATAAAGATGGATGTTGACTTTGGCACTAATTTAACTTCACAATTAAATGAAGAGTCTCCTAACGGGAAGATCGAATAAGACAGACAACACTACTACTTACGTAGAAATTATTCTTGCATCCTAATTTTAAATAAATGACTTTACGGAGGTCATAATTTTCGTGATCAGCATTAGTAAACACCACCACCAGCGGGCGTGTATCATTATGTGTAGCCGGAGGTCACTTCTCCATCCGAATATTTTCTAGAAATCCTGACAATGAAAGGGCCTTTCCCCGTTATGATGAAGCGTGTGGGTGCAAAGATTACTAAGTAGACGAAACATCTTACTGCACTCCGTGCAGGGGTTTGTTACTACTCCAGTATGTACAGCAGCGTGTTTTCGGAGGCTATCCCTATTTTCGAACGCTTTATTGCATGTTTAACAATAGTATGGCCTTGCTCTAGTATGCATCATGGTGTGTTACTTAAGAGACGAGCTTTGACCAAACGTTTGATTGCATTCCTGAGACCATGATGTCTCTATTACGAGCAAACTGGTATTTTTGTAGATTACCTCGCTGGGTAGACGTTTTATTGCATTTCCGGCACAGGAATAGCCTTAATCCAGTGTGTATAACAGCGTGTGTTCGCAGTTTACTGTTAGTTGTAAACACCTTGTTGTATTCTTGCAGCGGGTTGGACTGTCCTTAGTATGAAGCGTCATGTGTTTTCGGAGGCTAGATCCTTTAGTCATTCAAACATTGTTAGAATCCTGGCACTAGGAGGAGCTTTCCCCATAATGAACACTCCGGAGGGTTTGGAGCTGAAATCTTTCGGTAAACGTTTTATTGCATTCCCTGCACTAGAATTGCCTTAATCCCTTATGAAAAATTTCGTGTCCTTGTAGAGTCCTTTCTGTAAACCGGCATATTGCGGTTTTTTTTTTACCGCGGAACGGCCTCCCTCCAGTATACACGTTGGCGGAGTTTACTCCTAGTAGTGAACGCTTTATTGCATTCGACACAGTGGAACGGTTTCTCTCCAGTATGTGTACACTTTCGTGCTCGTTGACTAACCTGGATCTTTGGATAAGAGTACACAAAAGAATTCTTCATATTCTTGACTAAGGAATCTCCAAGTACTACGAGACGAAATTTAAGCTTGACCTCCTTCGATTTACTCTGTTTATTACGACTCACTCGCGTGTAATCAGCTGTTAGTATTATGTTCTTATTATTTTTCTTGACCCTGTGCCATAACACCTGTCGACACCGTAACTTGCTCTATTTACACTTGCACGTTTCCCCACTCTATCTGATTACCTGTACTACCGGTTTTAATTATGACTTAACAAATTTCATTACAGCGTACTTCGAGTCTGAGTGACTTGCAACAACCCTCGCATTGATATACCGGACCTCTGGTCCACATGAGTTTCGTTGTTTAGGTGGTTGATTTGCAGGTCGTTCTTCAAACAAGTTAGAAACTCCACAGTGCTTAGGGACCCTGAATAATGTCTTGTCCGTTCCCTAATACAAGAATATCCACTAAATAAAGTGCAGCCACACGAATTAATAATAGAATAATTAAGTAAATATATTCTTATTCCACTATGCGAAATAATTGCCTTGTCGTTCGTGGTGCTACTACTCCAACACTGGATTTGATTTCAGACACTGTCACATTACACCAGTCGTAGTCAGTAAGTTACGTGTTATCTTACGGCAAGTTTGAATGGCTTACAACAACACTCATATTAAGGTACCAGACCTCTGGTCGACGTGGGTTTCGTTGTTCAGGTGGTTGATTTGCAACCAGTTCTTCAAACGGTTAGAAACTCCACATCGCTTGGGACCCCGAATAATGTCCTGTCCGTTCCGTAATGCAAGAATACCCACTAAATAAAATGCTGTCTCACGAACTTATCATAAAATAATTAAATATAACAACTATAACAACGTCCAGACTACCTAAAAGTTATAGGAAAGAAAGGGAAACTCAAAATTTTCGAGCACTTCTACTTGGATCAATTTGCAAAATGAAGCTGACAGATACTAGCATTATGATTATTTAATTATTGTTTAGGATGGGCTGCACGTCTCACTTTACTCCATGATGGCCACAAAGAATTATGATATTCCGAGAGTACCATTTCATTTGCAGTCGAACCCTGCCCTGAATACGAAATGAATGGGGGAGTAATGAAATTAACTTTGTTCATGTCATGGAGTGACAGATGAAGGGCTTGTTATCGATGTGTTCTGCACATCGATTTAAATATTTCGAAATGCTGTTCACGTCTCGTAATTGATTTAATCTCTCTTTTTTGATTCACAAGGTTGTATTTGATATGTAGAGTAACGAGGGATCCCTGTGAAGGCAGACAGCATTACTGTTATGGACGTTTCCCTTAAGCTCCGACCAAAACTCAGTAATATGCTCAGGAATATTCAATTAATTGGCCCTCAACTCAGAAAATACTCCTTTATCAGTCTTCCCGTTATAGGTTGTCACTGTTAATCCTTTACGTTCATTTGTCGAATATGAAAGGGGTACGTACCTGCCTCTTACCTGTAGGCAGTGGGTTTGATTCTCTATCAGTCCAGATAACTTCATTCTTGACTGAGAACTAGAACGGATTTCTCTCAGGCTTGTGAGATTAATGGTGGATCTGTGTGGTACGAGAGACAGTGGACCCGGTCAAGAAAGCCAGCAATACGGCTGAGGATGTCGTTACGCTAACCACATGACTCTCCAATATCTGCAGTCCATTTGGATGGGCAACAGTCTTCTGAGCAGGCTAAATCCCCATTTAGATATCGTGCAACAGGTACATTCTTGTCTTTAGTTTGTGTTCTAACCGTGTTTATTCAAAGAATATCGCGGGTTAACAGCAGGATATAAGCCTTTAGAAGCTGTTGGTCAATATTAAATCCATAAAGTAGCAGATCATAGTCACCTCGAATCGATTTTTTCCAGAAAAATCTAAGAACTATTAAATCAAAAACCACAGTTCACCTAGCCGAATACTCAGACGAACATTGTTGCAATGAACTCTGTTAAATCCAGTAAAAGAGCAAAGGAATGCAAAGAGAAATCTAATTATGTTTAAAAACCTATTTAGCAAAACTAGTCCTTTGTTTACTTACAGATGTAATATATAGGGAGTGAAAGGAAATAGGAGAAGTGTACCTAAAACATCTCCGTTTTCAACATTTACTTAATCACTTAAAATGTTTTCTTTCAGTTTATTATGAATATGGAAACAGTTTAACCCAAAAATAGATACGAATAGAGTTATGCAACCGTCCAAACGTATTTATTTATTTATTTATTATGAGGTATTAGAAAAAAGATCTCTTACAATTTCCTCTGAGATAGCGACGAATTCCCCGGGAGTTGAGCGCTGCATCCATGTCCAATTCATGCCTATTGGGTCTCGCCACCGTTTATTTCGATATTTCCCGTGTTTGCTTGTCATCTATAGTGAAACTGAGGAAATTGTGGGTGGAAATGCCATCCATTACTGACTGCACAACGATTGAATTATCTTAAACCTTTCTCTCATCTCAGATCGCGTTCTCCTGAATACACTCACGGAGAGAAACCTTAAACCTAATCTGGGTAAACGACAACTGGCCAGTGCTGTAATCCGTCCTTTACCATCCGGTGGACTATCGTAGCTTGTCTCATTTTCGTTAGATATTAACCCATCATGTCCCTTGATTAAATATTTTAAATACCTTTGACTGCTTTACAAAACAAACATCGAAAAATTTCGGCTGAGCAGTGACACTTTACTGACCATGTTCTGAAAACAACGTCTAGAGTGACATTGTCTTTGTTTCTAGTGTACCTGCCTTCGTTTCATCACATTTTGGCACTCACGTAGGAGTTCTTCTCGACGAGGACGGGAGATCTTTACAAAATATGTAGTTAATGAGTGTCTAAACATTACTGACGCCATTGATGAGCCAATATAGAACGCCTCTTATTCCGACATACTTATATCTACATTTTTAAAACTTATTCCTTTAGTTTAATATTTTCAGAACTGTTGTTGTCAACAGACTTAATTGATATCCAGAAATATACTAGTGATATTCTTATTTAATTGGATGTGTTAACTGTTCAATATTCATTGCGATGTACAAGAGTAATTCCATTAATAAATCGATGATTAATTAATAATTTTTTCGTCCTGAACCACAGAGTAAAATACTTGGCAAGTACGGAGTTAATTATGTTCCCTCTTGTAATGCTGTAGAAATAAGTCTCTGCGCTCATTTCCCTTTGATAATATGAGCTAATATTGCTCAAAGTACGGAGGAAGGGAATAAGGAAGCAAAATAAGTATGTTCCAGTATATTAAACCCCGAAGAGGGAACATCTTATTTACTCAAATTACGTGGAAGAATGCTGACAAAATCAGTGGTTATAACAGCACAAAGGGAGCAATGAAATTCAGAAATGCGCTCAATCTTCAAGGCTCCTCTATGGAAACCAAATCATTGCCTTATTCTCGTCGATACAGAATATAAAATCTATTCACAATTTCATTGCATCGAAGGTAGCGAATGAGTGTTTAGAAAGAAAGAACGTAATTTTACACTTTCTGAGTACAATACGTCTCGTAAATCGTAATGTAGCCCTGAAAATGTTTTCCGTGGTTTCCCATTTTCACTCCAGGCAAATGCCGGGGCTGTACCTTAATTAAGGCCACGGCCGCTTCCTTCCCACTCCTAGCCCTTTCCTGTCCCATCGTCGCCGTAAGACCTATCTGTGTCGGTTCGACGTAAAAACAACTAGCAGAAAAATCCTAATGTAATAGGAAAATAAGAAAAACAAAATATGACATTTCAGTGAGAGCAAAGATATAGCGCACTGTTTAGAAAAGGCTGATATTTAAGGAATGTCAACACGGTTTCATGTCCCAAAGGTCGACAGTGACCAACGTGGTAAAGTCTCACAGGATATTTCTAAGATCTTTGATGAATGTATTCAGGTGGGTGTAATATACATACACTGGTATTTTTAAAATATGTTTTATAATATATACCATGACCAGAAGAAATACATCTAAAGAATTTTCACCCATCTAAGAGATTCCACAAGGTTTCAATATGGGACCAAATCTGTTTTTAATTTTCATTGATTATCTCCCAAATTGTGTAAGACATTCCAAATTCTTACATTATGCGGGTGATCTGAAATTATACAGTCGTATTTCAACAGTAGAGAATTCCCATCTTCTACAGCCCGATATAGAAAACATCTGCGAACAGAGCATTGTAAACAAATTAAATTTTAAAATTTCTAAATGTATAACCCTTTCTTTCTCAAGAGCCAAAGTGACCGTAAATTTCACTTCATGTTAGGGGAGAACTTTAAGAATGCCATAGAGTACAATGACTTTGGTATATTATCAGATGCCAAGTAAACATTCCAAGATCATTTTGAAAGGAGAGCCAAGAACGCTTTAAAATCCTAGGAGGCGTAACGTAAAGCACTTTAATTATAATATAATATAATATAATATAATATAATAGTATGGCCTCAGCTACCGTGTGCAGACATTTCAATTTGACGCCATCTGGCTGTCAGCTCGTCAATTTCGACGTTCCGTTTTACTCTAGGCCCGCTAGATGGCAGACCGAATAAACTGAATCTCTCTTGGGCGTCTATGGCTGAGATTTAATGAATTTTGCCGGGTTGACACCAAATGTGTCACCAGAGATCTTTTACATGCCGACATCGTACGACATGGAGTGTCTAATGGACTTTTTTCCGCCCTTCAAAAATCCGACTACCTCTGCCGGCTTTGAACCCGCTATCTTGGGATCCGGAGGCCGACACTCTACCACTGATCAACAGAGGCAGCTAAACAATTTAATGAAATAACAACAATTATTTCACTCTACAATAAGTTAGAACGCTCTAAACTTGAATAGGATACTGGTATATGGAATCTATGTAAAAATAAAGGTATAAACATAATAGAAAAAGACCAGAAACCTTTTTAAAAAAATGTATGCACATGAGAAAATATGGTGAATTTCCTTTGAATGTAAGCGACGAATGTTTCTTCATGGATCTCATTTCAAATCTCTTAAATGACGTTAATATTTATGCGATATTATATTTATGTACAAAGTAGTAAATAGCAAACGTGGTAATTCGTATTTTCTTTTTATATTGAAATTTAGTGTCCCACAGGCGAAGACACGCGTTTTATTATTTTACGTTCTTCTATGCGGATAGGAAAATATCCAGTCCCAATAACTTACTACTTCACAGAAGTATGCAATGTATGTAATGAATATAATGGAATGGCCGCATACAATATGGAGGTAGATTTCGGCTGCAACAAGCAATAAAAGTTTCAAATTTGACCGATTATAGAGTAATTATATATTAATTAAGTTAATGAGTATTACATAACGTTGTCACCATCCTTGCCATAATTATATTTATTTCTTCATTTCCCACTATCATTAACCCAATCTCATTATCATGGTGATCATAACCATTAATAAAATTATTTAGTATATGTACTGGTATATTTTAAATTGGTTAAGTATACTTAATGTAGTTGGAGACATGTTCTCTGTTGTGTGCCTTCCAATAAAATAAAATAAAATAAAATAAAATAAAATAAAATAGAATAAAATAAAATAAAACAAAATAAAATAAAAAATAAAATAAAATAAAATAAAATAAAATAAAATAAAATAAAAGCTATGAAAATTGTGTAGATATTTTCATCCGTTGTTATCACCAAGTCTAAACTTCCCTGTTCAACATAAATTTATACGGCCGAAACTTATGTCGTGTCTTCCCTTAGCTTTTTATAAACACCTGTTATCGCGCTATTCACGAAATAATGGTGATATGTTTGAAGTCATTCTAGTTAGGTCAAACGTAGTGTGTTGTTCTCTGTGATAATAAGTTATCGAGCTCAGTGGTAACACCAGGAGGGTCACATGGGTGTGTGATTGGGCCATTATTGTTCATCACATTCACACCTAACTTATTTGATCGTATGACATACTCTATGACACAGCAAGCTTACGATTGCTGAAAAACAGAGACTCTTGCATGCGAGGCCAAAATTATATTAGATATATTTCTAGCTAGTCATTTCTTCTAATACTTCTGTGTATACCACATACGTCATGCTGTTACCACGAGCTAAAACGAGAAGTGATTTCCTTCTACTAACACGAGAGTATGCAACGTACAGTTAGCCTGCTGAGAAGCAGCTCTTCCTGAGGTCTTGCGTTGCTACTTTCAGATTCTGACTTGCGAATTGTTGATAATCATTGCGAATCACGGACTGACGCGGAACTGCAAACTAACACTTGTAGGTACTGTGGTATGTGTGGAAATGAGTGCTGCTGTTATTATCTGAGTGCAGGTATAGGTGCTTTGATACTCGAAGTGAGGAACTACCTAAGCATTTCTCTCATAAATGGGGGAACGGGAAGACTTGGGAGAAAGGAAACAAGCTGCTCGACTAAGCGGTGTGCTCCGAGCTGAAATTGGAGTGATGGCTTGAAATGATATTAGTAGACGAACAAGTTTGAGTGGTTTTTTTAAAAGTAGGTTAATAATAATAATGAAAGATATTTGACTAACAAAGAAAATCTTTAATTACATCATCAAACTGAAAGCAAACACTAAGTGGGTAGAAGAAACTAGAAAAGACATGAAGAAAGTTGGCATCAATCCAAAAGCTAAAGGTGATAAATTCAAGGGGTTCCAGGTAAAGCAAAATGAAAAGTCAAAGAAGATGTTGTCCGAGGAAAGGAAGAGCAACCACAGCGAAATGATGAATAAGTTTTGGGAGAAAAAAAGGCACTAACCACCAAGTTAATTTCTTACCGTGTTTCAAAGTAGGCCAAAATATAAGAAATAATAATTTATTATTATTTAGCGTGTGACATTAACAATAAAAACACACAATCACAAATTAAATATACAATACACGATGTATGTTATAATTTCACCTTCAAGCTCTGAAAATAGTCTATACAAGAAGGATTTGCGCCAAGAAAGTCTTTTGGGTGACCGTGATAAGCACTCATGGGATACTGTTCCACTTTATGACGAACTGTTTGCTTAGTAGCATCGCAGCTACATTCCGGGGAAGGAAGTTTGCCTCATTTATAGAGGAAGTCAGCGCACTTTCCATGGCCAGTCCTGATACGACTGAGGGTTGTCCAGGTTTTGCGAGGTAGATCATAACTTTTTGGTATTCTTGTAATACAGGGGAAGTTTAGATACTCGGCTGGAGACATGGAAGTTCATTCTTGAATCCAATCCTGCTGCAGGCTGAATTTGTCAACCAGGATTTTGGCAGTCCTTATTGGTTGTTTTCTCGACCAAAGTCGGTTGTTCAAGGCGTTGGGTATATCTCCATAAAATGGCAGGTTGTAATTCCTCGACAGCTTCTGGTACTCACGCAGCAAGGCATTCTTTCTCCGTAGGTGAGGTGCAGGAATATGGCTCAGAACTGGTAACCAAGAAGTGTGAGTAGATTTTATGGATCCTGATACAATGCGCAAAGCATGATTTATCTATGTGTCAAAAATTTCTGTGTAACAGCTGTTTAGCAGACTGAAGAGCAATATTCTGCAGTTGAGAAGACAAGGGCAAGGGAGGAAGTTCGTAAGGTCGAAGCAGAAGAACCCCAGGTGGTGTCACACAGTCTGTGGATGATATTGTTCCGTGACTGGAGTTTAGCTTTTGTCATAATAATAATAATAATAATAATAATAATAATAATAATAATAATAATAATAATAATAATAATAATAATGATTGTACCGGGCGGTACACCTCCGCGCAGCAAATTCGAATATTGCGCCAGTTGAAATCCCTCTACAGGAGGAAGCCTGAACTTTAACAAACTGTATTAACTCTACGGTTTCTCGGAAGATGTCTCTACGGTAAATTTTGAAGTGTTCTGAGCTATGTCCATTTCGATTTGTATTTGTTCGCTCTGTAGCAAGAAGTGTGGACATTCTCTTCTAGATGGCACTACTTAAGAACTATAATTGGGCACCCTAGTGCGAAGTGAAGGAACTGTTTTTGAAGAAATTTGGTATTCATAAGTTTGTTCTTTGTTAAATTTCTTTCAGTCATTTTTTGGGTTGGCAGTATAACACTTCTCTTTCCGCTTGTTTTGAATTTAGCCAATCCCGAATTTCTCTAATTAATTTTTGACCAATAACGTATGTCTTCTCCGATATGGAGATGTTGCTTTAAGTTATCCAATAAAGTTGAGTGGGGTGTGGGTACTCATTCTTGAAAGGTCTCGAATGTTCCACGAGGGTATTTAAACTGCTGATTTTCTTGTCTCGGTGCCACTTCATCGACATCTTGCTTAGTGTGTGATTATGTAGCAGGGGGCGGAAAGCGCCTCTTTCTTCGGGCAGCAGTTCATCCACAAGGTAATGGCCGTTTAATAACTTTATTTCTTGCTAGCTCAGCAGTTTAACCCTAGGGGCAGGTTCGAAACATTTCTCATGTAACCTATCTTTAAAAGTAATTGACATTTGGTAAAAATTCCGCCTCTTTAACTATAAATTGGGATAGAGAGTGCCTAACCCTCTCGAGCTCCCCCACATATTATTTTGAGGTGACTACGTTTTCATAATCGTTTTTCTTCTTTTCGTAATGTAATAATGTTTTCTTATCGTGTCACCTCCTTAGTATGGGATTAGCCCTTGCGTAAGCAGCCTAGTGCCAAGTAGGTTTCAAAAGTGTATTAGGAGGGCAAGCTTCGCCTCCATTCTATTTTGTATTAGGGGCCAGTAAGTTAACCTGATGTTTTATATTCCTCATGTAAAGGCTCTGTAGGTTGGGTATCAAATACCCCTGTTTCTTGGTGTGCCTTAAGGGCAGGTAGAAATGAAGTTTGTTGTAGCCTTTGATTGGCTTGTCAAATTATGACAGGGTCTGCTCTTTTTCTTAACAGTGTAATTAGGAACAAGTGCTCCTCGTACTTAGGGGTTTTCTGCCCTTTAGCTATTGTGGTGGTGAGCTGAGAGCTCAGAAATTAATCTTGGGGCTCGAAGCCCAAATCTTGTAACAATTGTAATTTCTTAAATTGTTTTCCTGCTATGGTTCATGTTTGTGGGTTACTGTAGTCACGTCCTAGTTCGTGAACCATGGGTAACGGCTGAGTGGCCTAGTAAGTGGTCCTGAGAGTCGGGATACCAGTTGCTATGAAATGGGAGTGGGCATCTCGGACATATTCCGAGTCGTGGCCCTCCTTGTGCTCAGGCGGTTAGGACTATACAATCCACCGGTGGTCCATAACCCGATAGAGGAGAGATCCTCACTTGGACTATGTGCAAGTACGGCAGCATCCTGCTTTATGAATTTACCGAGCTCAGAACACTTTAAGCAAGCCTCGGACCTATGGGAGTAATGGAGTCCCACTCCCATTTGACAGGCGAGGGACTCCTTGGATACAACTTGGCGAACGAAATGGAATTCGATGGGGATCTATCAATATTAATGGGGCTTATGGAAGAAAGAAGGTAGAACTGGCTGAGTCAGCAAAGAGGATGCATCTGGATGTGCTAGGAGTAAGTGATATTCGGGTAAGGGGAGATAATGAGGAAGAGATAGGAGATTATAAGGTGTACTTGACGGGTGTTAGAAAGGGAAGGGCAGAGTCTGGGGTAGGGCTCTTTATCAGGAATACCATTGCACGCAACATAGTTTCTGTTAGGCACGTAAATGAGCGAATGATGTGGGTAGATTTGTCAGTGGGAGGATTTAGGACAAGAATTGTGTCCGTGTATTCACCATGTGAGGGTGCAGATGAGGATGAAGTTGACAAGTTTTATGAAGCATTGAGTGACATCATGGTCAGGGTCAACAGCAAGAATAGAATAGTGCTAATGGGCGATTTCAATGCGAGAGTTGGGAATAGAACTGAAGGGTACGAAAAGGTGATTGGTAAATGTGGGGAAGATATGGAAGCTAATGGGAATGGGAAGCGTTTGCTGGACTTCTGTGCTAGTATGGGTTTAGCAGTTACGAATACATTCTTCAAGCATAAGGCTATTCACCGCTACACATGGGAGGCTAGGGGTACCAGATCCATCATAGACTATATCTTAACAGACTTTGAATTCAGGAAATCTGTTAGGAATGTACGAGTTTTTCGCGGATTTTTCGATGATACAGATCTATGATACTACCTGATCTGTAGTGAACTAAGTATCTCTAGGCCTAGGGTAGAGAAAGTGAAGTCTGTCTGCAAACGAATAAGGGTAGAAAATCTCCAGCACGAGGAAATTAGACAGAAGTACATGGATATGATTAGTGAGAAGTTTCGAACAGTAGACAGTAAGCAGGTTCAGGATATAGAAAGTGAATGGGTGGCATACAGGGATGCTGTAGTAGAAACAGCAAGGGAATGCCTAGGAACAACTGTGTGTTAAGATGCGAAAAGGCGAACATCTTGGTGGAATGATGAAGTGAGAGCAGCCTGTAAACGTAAAAAGAAGGCTTATCAGAAATGGCTCCAAACAAGGGCCGAGGCAGACAGGGATTTGTACGTAGATGAAAGAAACAGAGCGAAACAAATAGTTGTTGAATCCAAAAAGAAGTCATGGGAAGATTTTGGTAATAACCTGGAAAGGCTAGGTCAAGCAGCAGGGAAACCTTTCTGGACTGTAATAAAGAATCTTAGGAAGGGAAGGAAAAAGGAAATGAACAGTGTTTTAAGTAATTCAGGTGAACTCATAATAGATCCCAGGGAATCACTGGAGAGGTGGAGGGAATATTTTGAACATCTTCTCAATGTAAAAGGAAATCATCCTGGTGGTGTTGCAAACAGCCAAGCTCATGGAGAGGAGGAAAATGATGTTGGTGAAATTATGCTTGAGGAAGTGGAAAGGATAGTAAATAAACTCCATTGTCATAAGGCAGCAGGAATAGATGAAATTAGACCTGAAATGGTGAAGTATAGTGGGAAGGCAGGAATGAAATGGCTTCATAGAGTAGTAAAATTAGCGTGGAGTGTTGGTACCTTCAGATTGGACAAAATCAGTAATTGCACCTATCTATAAACAAGGGAACAGGAAGGATTGCAACAACTATCGAGGTTTCTCACTGATTAGTATATCAGGCAAAGTATTCACTGGCATCTTGGAAGGGAGGGTGCGATCAGTTGTTGAGAGGAAGTTGGATGAAAACCAGTGTGGTTTCAGACCACAGAGAGGCTGTCAGGATCAGATTTTCAGTATGCGCCAGGTAATTGAAAAATGCTACGAGAGGAATAGGCAGTTGTGTTTGTGTTTCGTAGATCTAGAGAAAGCATATGACAGGGTACCGAGGGAAAAGATGTTCGCCATACTGGGGGACTATGGAATTAAAGGTAGATTATTAAAATCAATCAAAGGCATTTATGTTGACAATTGGGCTTCAGTGAGAATTGATGGTAGAATGAGTTCTTGGTTCAGGGTACTTACTGGAGTTAGACAAGGCTGTAATCTTTCACCTTTGCTGTTCGTAGTTAACATGGATCATCTGCTGAAAGGTATAAAATGGCAGGGAGGGATTCAGTTAGGTGGAAATGTAGTAAGCAGTCTGGCCTACGCTGACGACTTGGTCTTAATGGCAGACTGTGCCGAAAGCCTGCAGTCTAATATCTTGGAACTTGAAAATAGGTGCAATGAGTATGGTATGAAAATTAGCCTATCGAAGACTAAATTGATGTCAGTAGGTAAGAAATTCAACAGAATTGAATGTCAGATTGGTGATACAAAGCTAGAACAGGTCGATAATTTCAAGTATTTAGGTTGTGTGTTCTCCCAGGATGGTAATATAGTAAGTGAGATTGAATCAAGGTGTAGTAAAGCTAATGCAGTGAGCTCGCAGTTGCGATCAGCAGTATTCTGTAAGAAGGAAGTTACCTCCCAGACGAAACTGTCTTTACATCGGTCTGTTTTCAGACCAACTTTTCTTTATGGGAGCGAAAGCTGGGTGGACTCAGGATATCTTATTCATAAGTTAGAAGTAACAGACATGAAAGTAGCAAGAACGATTGCTGGTTCAAACAGGTGGGAACAATGGCAGGAGGGTACTCGGAATGAGGAGATAAAGGCTAATTTAGGAATGAACTCGATGGATGAAGCTGTACGCATAAACCGGCTTCGGTGGGGGGTCATGTGAGGCGAATGGAGGAGGATAGGTTACCTAGGAGAATAATGGACTCTGTTATGGAGGGTAAGAGAAGTAGAGGGAGACCAAGACGACGATGGTTAGACTCGGTTTCTAACGATTTAAAGATAAGAGGTATAGAACTAAATGAGGCCACAACACTAGTTGCAAATCGAGGATTGTGGCGACGTTTAGTAAATTCTCAGAGGCTTGCAGACTGAACGCTGAAATGCGTAACAGTCTATAATGATAATGTATGTATGTATGTATGTTTTCCTGCTACTTGGTACCTGTTACTCTGTTGTTGTTATCTGTTGATTTTGAAAAGAAAATATAACCTTTGTTAAAGTTTTAACCTAACCTTAATTTCGTAAGTTGAGACCTATTCCTACCCAGCACCTTCTTTCACCTCTGCAAATCCACAAAACATCGTAATAATAATAATAATAATAATAATAATAATAATAATAATAATAATAATAATAATGGCAAATGACCTCCGGAGAGGCTTGATCCTGATCTTTTCCTAATATACGGCCTATAGGCAACTTGCATGTCTGTGAGGATGGGGACGTACCTGAGATGAATTGTAATATTGAAGACATCACAAACACCCAGTCACCGAGCCGGACGAATTAACCAATTACGGTAAAAACTAACGACCCGATCGCGAATCGAATCCGGGGCCTCTGGTATCAGCATGCTAACCGTTTAGCGATGGAGCTGGACTTCAACGTGGAAAAGATCACAATATGAATATAAAATTGGAATTAAAGAGGACAAACTAGGGCAAATATCCGTTTATAGGAAGACGTGTTAGGGATTGTAATAATTTACCACGGGAGATGTTCAATAAATTTCCAAAATGTTTGCAATTATTTAAGAAAAATTTAGGTATACGACAGACAGGGAATCTACCACCTGAGTGTCTCCACTTAATTCAGGTCAGTGGTGATTGATTGATTGATTGATTGATTGATTGATTGATTGATTGATTGATTTAAATATGTTGAATGCTGTCAGAAAATATTGACCATCAATTAAGCAAGCGAAGGAAACTTGGTTCGACACCTGAGCGTCCGTAGTACCTAGACCCTTTCTAAATCCAAAATTAATTTCAAAGTTCTAACCCTTAACTACCCGGCTACGATAATAGGGACATTAACACTCGGGTCCAGTATGCTTAAAATTGAAAAGGTTATATTTTTATTTTCATGATCTATTGACCAGTGGGATCTATTTCATTGCACTGCCCCAAGGACAAAGCGAAGGATTAAAAGGGTTACGCAGAAACGTGTAATGTATGTTAAAATCATATAAAATTAATTACAAGTTGCTTTACGTTGCACCGACACAGATAGGTCTTGCGGCGATGATGGGATAGGAAAGGCCTAGGAGTTGGAAGGAAGCGGCCGTGGCCTTAATTAAGGTACAGCCCCAGCATTTGCCTGATGTGAAAACGGGAAACCACGGAAAATCGTCTTCAGGCCTGTCGATAGTGGGGTTCTGAACCACGGAAAACCATCTCCAGGGCTGCCTACAGTGGGGTTTATAAAATCAACTACAAACAGTGTGTGGACATGTGTACGTAATTTGCATTTACATTACAATGGGAAGTTCCTTTATTCCTAAATTCAGTTCATTCTTACAAAAAGAAACCAAAATATTATTTGAGTCATAATTACCATTCTTATCTTGAAAATCGCAAGTACTTTATATCACCCGGGTCAGGTCTGTAAGACGTACGCAGACTTTCAGTTTATTTGAATTCGAGCACTATCTGAGTGCTATCATATTCCATTGAAAAACTGGTGTGTTATAGGACTACTGCTTGGCAGAAAGGGTGCTGTGCCGACGTTGACCTGGAAACATATGAAAAATCTTCGATTGCCTTTAACTTCTCTAAATGACATAGCCTTAAATATTATTAAGAACTCACGTAAAACTCTCCGTCAACATTTATACTTAACGTGACTGGGTATCAATTCTTTCACTAAACTATGCATAGTGATACTCGGGAAAGGAAGTAATAGTTTTCTTGTTTCAAGACCCCCTAGTCACATATTATTTGTAAGCTTATATCTCTCCTGGAGCACAGATGAAATGCCGGATAATACTGCATTGACTGAGAAAGGATAGTTTTTGGAGTAAAGGGGAATTAACGCGGTCTAAAGGACCGGGCCGGGTAGCTAAGGATTAAAAGCCGTGAGAACGCACGATTGCGTTCAGGTACACATAATAGACTCACTTTAGTTCAATTAAAACCGGGCGAGTTGGCCGCGTGGTTAGGAGCGCGCGCCTGTGAGCTCGCATCCGGGAGATAGTGGGTTCGAACCCCACTGTCGGCAGCCCTGAAGATGGTTTTTCTGTGGTTTCCCATTTTCACACCAGGCAAATGTTGGGGCTGTACCTTAATTAAGGCCACGACTGCTTCCTTCCCATTCCTAGACCTTTCCTGTCCTATCGTCGCCATAAGACCTATCTGTGTAGGTGCGACGTAAAGGAAATAGCCAAAAAGTCTAGTTTAATTAAATGCATGTAATTAATAGATTGTTAGTTTCACACGAACGTCCATACATTTTATCCTTGACCTAAAGTAACTTTCACTGTTTTCACGCAGAAGTGACACATGCCCATCAAAGTGATAAACACCCCGCGTCAACTACGAAGCGCACGTCATTTCCCAGTGTTAGTGGACGTGTTTCTAGTGATTGCGTTCTGACTCTCATCGTGCAGGTAGGACATTCATTAGAAAAGTCGTCATATCAATTAAAATTCAAACCATTCTAAAATGACTGGTGGTTTACCGACGCAGGTAAATGAACGTTAATAATAATAATAATAATAATAATAATAATAATAATAATAATAATAATAATAATAATAATAATAATAATAATAATAATAATAATAATAATAATAATAATAATAATAATAATAATAATAATAATAATAATAATAATAGAGACGGATTCTCACCAAATATGTTGAACTGTGTTAGTCGTTAGGGAATGGAAGAAAGGAATTCCTAAGAAAGAGACTTTCAAGACTGGGAGAGGTAAGGAGACTATAAGAATAGATTATTTGGCATTCGTTTATGATATAGTGAGCCCAACAGTGATATATGAATAGCTAAGAAAAGTATTGAAAAACTCCAGATGATAGCAAAGAAGACTGAGCTTCAAATTTCTTTGGAGAAGGCTGCGTTCGTGACCAATATTAAAGAGGCCCCACATTCGTTGAAATTAGGAGACGAAAAATGAGAAGATTTAAGTATTTAGGAGAAACATTACAAGAGAATGGGTCGGAAAAGAATGCCATTAAGGAGCGGGAGAGAAAAATGAAAATTGCATTTCAACTGACGAGGAACACCAACAAAATGGTTCTATCTTATGGGGCTGAAGTGAGGCTTCTAGACGCTGAGTCTGTATGCAGTGGAAACACTGGATATGATTGAAAAAGTTAGGCTTGACGAAATCCGGAAAAAAGGAAAAGAAAAACGATAAACAAAGTCCAGGGCCAAATATTTTAAAAAATGGAATAAATAGACTTAAATCTAATAAAGAATTATATTAAAGAATGATGAGGAAGGGAAGGTTACAGTTCTATGAACACTTCTTGAGGATGGACAATAACAGCTTAAAGAAGAATGTCCTTGAATTCTTATGAAAGAGGAAGAAGTGAGTTTGGCCTTGACGGAGATTACATCACGGACAGAAACTGACAACTCGTCAAAAGATCCGTACTTCCCGGAAGACTGGCCAAACCCTAGTTAGAAAAGGGAGATCAGATACGGATGAAGGAAGAAGAAGAAAGAATGAAAAGACAGTGGCAGAGAGTGAAGGCAAAGAAGGCTAAACATGTCGCAAAGATTGTCAAATGTGGTCCCTAGACGACCGAAGCGAAGGAGAAAAAGAACAACGAAATATGGGAAAATTTCACATGTGATTTCCTTCAAGTATATCGGAGAAGTCACACTGCAATCTGTACCGGACAGTAAGGCCAATTTAGACAAGGCCAACAAACTCCAGGAAGCGTAAAATGGAATCTCTACTCTAAAAGGGTGATATCGCGTAATACCAAACTTCGGCATTTCAAGGCACTTGTTTTGCCGGGAGCATTGTTTGCCTCAGAACTACATCTCTAGGAGGACAGTCTAAAATTGGAAAACAAGAACAGAAAGTCCTTAGGAATGTATATGGTCCCACTCATGTAAATGGTATATTGATTTAAGGAAAAAAACTAGAGACCTGTACACAGCAACAGATAAGTATACTGATGCCGTGAGTAGGACACGCTTAAAAATCTATGGTCACATCTGCAGAATGGAGGATAATGGGTTTAATAAACATCTATTTAGCATAATCTATTAAGAGAAGGTCGAGATCAACTGGATAGAACAAATTAAACAGGATTTAAAAATATAAACCCTACACACGATACCATAGAAAATAGTCAAGCCTTTCGAAATGTGTGTGCAAATCACACATTCATGGGGAAAGCTGAATATACCACTGGAAACAAGTGGGCAGTAGAATGCAAGAAAGAAGCAGCTTCATGAAGATATAATGGGAGGAGAAGGATAATAAGAATAAGAATAATAAGGGCAAGCCGTCACACAAAACTAACAAGTTCAAAAGCAATAATAATAATAATAATAATAATAATAATAATAATAATAATAATAATAATAATAATAATAATAATTTTACCGGTGGTACACCTTCCCCGTTGAGTTAAACTGAGCGCCTTCTCTGCCTTCCCGAAGGCCATCTATGTAAACAAACTTGAACTGGTGTACTAAAAGATACTTTGGTCTTCAACTGTTAGATGTCTCTACCATATGTTTAACTGCTCCCTCTATCGGGATAAGCTCTAATTATTTCACAAAGAAATATGTATTGTCAGGGTTTATTAACCTGATTCTTAAGAATGCACCGAAGTTGTCAACACTACAGCTGATTACTCCTCGGTTGCAATCAACCTTTAAGATTTTTGGATATATCTTCTTTAGCCAATCAAAAACCGGTGGTGTGTATAGGAACCAAGCCTACTAGTAAATAGTTCTGGAAGCTTCCCCTAAAAATACCATAAGAGCAACGCACTTTTGGGCCGTATTGTGTGAATTGCTCCACTGATTTTGAGTGCGGCTTGTTCGAAGGGAGGGTGGCTTGCGGCCTGCGTATGGAAGGCACAACGACTCAGGCTAATGGTATCATTTTCACAAATATATGACAGCTCCAGCGCATACTTTGAGCGGAAGCTTTCAAACTCTTTTATTTAATATAAATTTTTCAAATTCGTGATTTGAATGTAGAATTTTCGGCAAGTCTGAGGACTCTATTCTATTCCCTACTGGGAAATACGTAGTGTAAGGGAACAAAGAGTGTTTACCCTCTGTCGTTTCCCAACCAACTTGGCATGGGGTGACTAAAGTTCTCAAAACCTTTGAATTTCTTAAAACTTATTTATCATGAACATTTCTCATTTAGTCATCCAGGTGTATTATAGGACTAGCCTCGGGATCTTAGGGTCATAGAAGCCCACTTAGGATTTTAACTATTTCTAGAAGGAGTGCAGGAGTTTCGCCTCCTTGCATTTTGTTTATGGCTGGTTGCAGCCAACCCTTTTCTCTTGTCATTAAGGCCATTTAGTATGGGCAATCATGCCCCTGTTTACTCGGTAATTGTTTCTGGTGTTAGTTCCCTTTAGGAGCAGTGAATTATATACTAGTGAGCAATATATAAGCCCATATAGGGGAAACTTGGTGTAAATACTTTAATTGAGGACAACCGATAGGTTGTCAGGTGTAACTTAAGTGCGCCATAAGAAAGTAATGCCTCAGAGAGGCTGGAATATGGTACCTTTTGGAGCACCGACTTCTATGTGGTGTAATTGATCGGAGCAAATAATGCTCTTAGTAAAATATTGTTCCTGTCAAGAGCAATAGAGCACGTTTCTATGTAAATCAATCAAGCTGTTAACAATTGTAACTTTTGTACCTGATTTTCGGACGTCTAAGTCCTTGTTATTGCTAGAGCTAGTGATCCCATTAATATTGTTGTTATTCATTCAGATTTTATATTTATCTATTTTTATACTAGAAAAAGTAAGAAATGAAATTTCAAAATTTGTTAAGTTATGTTCCTGTTAATTCCTTGTCCAGCCATTCAACCCAGGCGTTTCTTATCACTCTGTGATCTACGATATCACTTTAATAATAATAAAAAGAAGAAACAAAAGGAGACGAAGAAGAATTAGGGTTGGGCAGACCGGAACAGTCAGTTGTTCCAAAAACAGTAGGCGCTTGAGGTGGAGTGTTTTGGCACATCGTGCCGTCACACGGAACTGGAATAATAATAATAATAATAATAATAATAATAATAATAATAATAATAATAATAATAATAATAATAATAATAATAATACCTCATCTGCCAAGTTTTGAACCCCCTATCTTGCGTCGCGCCAGTTTGTAAACTTGTATTCGGTAGTAGTGATTATTGTTTTAAAAGGATCTACAAGTACACTTGTTCAAACTTCAGCGCTTACGTGGTTAGGGCCCGTCAGGATGGCAGCTGCCATCTTGACAGACGTCAAAAGCACGTGGATTTCAAATTTCGCGCCCCTGCGTGGTTAAGATGGCAGCAGTCAGGTTAGGCCCTGTCAAGATGCTAGCAGTGAGGTTAGCGAAGTTCACTTGTTCAAAATGCCGCACCCACGTGGCTAAGATGGAAGCAGTGAGGTAAGCGACGTTCTCTTGTGAAGTTACGGCCAGAGCTGCCTGGAACGTGAAGGAACAGTCGGAAAACTGAAATTCGTTCCCAACAATTACATTTAAAGGCTGCTTTTAGGATAAGATTTTTCATTCAATCTGAAATACACACAGTTACAGCGGTAGTAGAGGTGTCTAACAGTAACTATTTCAAGGATATTTTCAACCAATTGAAATTGTTCGGCCTGTATTGTGAGTAAAAACAAAACTGAACACATTAAGTGATTCATATGTACCGAAGGCCACACAACACTCCAGCACGTGGTGGCAAACAGTCAGCAAGTAGGCGAAGGGCAGTGCATAGTGGCGGTTTTGACGGGACAGCGGGTCACTGTTTCGGTCTCGCTTGAGAATGTTTCAAAACAAGTTACACTCGGTGTTCCGGAACAACAGAACATAACTGTGCACCGGAAAAGTTTGCCGAAACAGGGACATAGTACCCAAGCCGGATAATAATAATAATAATAATAATAATAATAATAATAATAACACCGGGCGACTTGGCCATGCGCGTAGAGGCGCGCTGCTGTGAGCTTGCATCCGGGAGATAGTAGGTTCGAATCCCACTATCGGCAGCCCTGAAGATGGTTTTCCGTGGTTTCCCATTTTCACACCAGGCAAATGGTGGGGCTGTACCTTAATTAAGGCCACGGCCGCTTCCTTCCAACTCCTAGGACTTTCCTCTCCCATCGTCGCCATAAGACCTATCTGTGTCGGTGCGACGTAAAGCCGCTAGCAAAAAAAATAATAATAATAACAATAATAATAATAAATGTAATACATATACATGCGCATATGAACTCATTTTTATTACCGACAAATATGCCTTTGAGCGTTCCTTTTGCACCTCTCTGTACATGAACTGAGAGTCTACTTAATGTGTTATTTTCAAGTAGCAGTATGACCTCATCTAGTTTCACACCCCTTACCACGATTTCAGTGAAATCTGAGTGTAACCATCTGCACCCTCTGGTTCTATTACCTTCGAAGACAGAGTTCATTGTACTTTCAAAGTGCTCGCTACATGAAGTTACTTATTAACCTCTGACAAATTGTGAACGATAAAAATCGATTCTATTAAATACTAGTTATCGTCTTAAATCGTAGTTACGCTGAGTATTCAGCCAGGAAGAGCTCCTGCCTTCAAATGAATACCCTCTAGGTGCAGTACTCGGTAGGGATAAAGAGGGGGAGCGACCACAGCTCAGCCTTTGTAAGTCGGTGTCAACAAGGGTGGAGATTCCTGTTACGGGTTCCTTGAAAGTCAATAGTGAAGGATGAGGAAGGGAATGAAAGAGGAGAGTTACAGCAAAGCACTCGAAATATAACAGTCCTTGTAAAACTATGAATGTGGGCAAATACTTTCTTCACTGAGAGAAGTAATACTCCTTAATACATACGATCTGCCATGATTATCAGATCAGTGGTTGGTCACATTTTCGATGACGGTTATATTTTTGTAGACATTCATTAAATAACTAGCAAATGTACCCGTGCTTCGCTACGGTATTCTACATAAGTATTTCTACATAAATTGCTGAACACGCTGTGAGTAAAATTATATTAAATTGGATGTCTCTAAGCGTTTTTCCATAAACATTGAGATGTAAGGTGCGCGTTGGGAAGTGTTGATAAAAAGTGCAGGCAATGTTTCCTACCTCAATTCACAATCAAGTTCGGGGGTTTCTACTATAAAAGAGATGTGGAGTTCCCATTACAAAGCAGGTCTTTTTTCCTAATGCTAGTCAGAATAGATTTGGACGGTCCTGGTTATAATCGTGAAATGCAGCTCTATCTAAAGTTAAAAACGAAGTGGATGCATTGTTAAAACGAAATGTTCCTCACTAAATTGTGATGATATGAGTTACGGATTTAAGAATGCCGTAACAGAGGAGAAATTTAGGGCCAGGAATTCTTAGATAAGAAGAAGACTTATGGTGTTATTACTTAAGCCTGAAGAGGCAAGGCAGAGGCAATAATTTAAAGTAGAAAACGGAAGTAAAAATTATGGGAAATTCCAGAAAACACCCTACGGTGTGAAATAATGGGCAGCACTGCGCAAACTGTTGAAGTACGTAGTACAGTCATTTACTTGTGAGACTGACCGCACGATGGCACTGTGGTGCACTATAGCGCATTGATGGTGCCGTGGTATGATACCATGTCAGTTAGCCTCTAGTCTCTGCAAGGGACAGTTGAGTGCATGCACTGGAAGCAGACGTACGGTCGTTGTTGTGGCGGTGATTTGAATGCGCCAGTCGTACCTTGACATGTCAGAGTTTGTGCGAGGGCAAACGTCAATTTCGGCTAGAAATTAGGCAAAACCGTTGCCGAAACGTTTGAAATGATGCAGCAGGTTTACGGTGAGGACGCATCGATGTTGTGTTTAGGTGGTACCGACGTTTGGTGCAAGGACGAGACGGGTTGGAAGATGATGTGCGTACTGGCCGGCCACAAGCAGTTCGAACGGAACGCAAGGTCCAGGAAGTTGCAACGTTGGTATGCGCTAACCGCTTCCAATTGGTAGAAGATCTCGCAGCAGCAATAGGGGTCAGCCATGGTACTTGTACAAAATTCTGACGGATGACCTCAACATGCATCGTGTTATACAGCACACTGTGCCACGAATCCTGTCGCAAGATGATCGCATGACGATTTGTGGTGACCTCATCAGTACTGCTGATGATGATCTGACGTTTCTCAACCAGATAATAACTGGAGACGAAACATGGTGTTTCCTTTCAGCGGTGCTTTCAGCAGCTATACCAACGTTGGCAAACGTGCATGACGGCCAACGGCGACTATTTTGAGCGTGGGTATGGTTCTGTGTAGGTGTACGCCGTGTAATGAGGCATTGTGCGCAACACACAGAGTCGTGTGTTTGCCTATCCTCCCGGCGTCAAGTCTCGGAACTTAATGACTGTACTACGTATTAACAACCACACATAGAGCTATGCGAAGGCGATTGTAACCTCCAACAGTATTCCGAAAATATCTTGCAGAATGGCCGCTTGATATCTAGCTCTCTTTCTACCGGACGAAGAAGCACGTGTTTAGAGGAATAATGAAGAAAGTGGCATTACGTTACTTCCCTGCCGGCAAGCAGAGACGTTGCTATGGTAATAGGTAGGTTCATTGTCGGTCTGTGAGGATGTCCGTCACGCAATACAGAGCATGAAACCCAAGAAAATACGAATTTTCTATATCATTTGAAAAGTAAACGCAATTATGTACCTAATGTTGTTTAAAATGAAGAGAAGTTTCACACACACACACTCTTCGGATTGTACTGAAAATCAATAGAATAAGAGAAAATTAAAAACCTGTTCTGTTTTTCGTATAAACCGTCAGTCTCTTCAGAGATTTTTAAGTGATATGCATATCTGAACCTGATCCAGGATGAGTATACTCTAAATATGAAATTTGGTTGAATCTATCCAACCGTTTCTTCGCGATGGTTGAACAGTCAGACAGGCAAACAGATACCAAAGCTCAACACCACTGATACGGTCATGAGTTGACCTAAAACGGATAAATAGCTTAAACATTGACGAAATAAACGAAATTACAAACAGTGTAAACCCTACAACTTTATTTTTATAGATAAATTGTGTTCTTTATCTAAAGGTTCACTGGAATAACTGGAGAACTTTTATAACTTATTCCACTGGGTTCCTTATTGGAGTATTTTTCTTTATTACCGTTTTCTTCTTTTAAGTATTCTTTAAAATTGAGTGCTTTATCAACTTAATCAGCTAGACAGCGTCCAACTAAGAGGAGTAGAACAAGGGTTTACTCTAAAACATTAAGAATTAATTGCAATAACGAATCTATATGCAGCATTATTATAAATTTAAATCGAATACCAGAAATGTCATTATTCAAGTACCGTACGTTATGAAAGCAAACGACAACATTTTTACCTTCTATCGTATATTTGTAATGCTTCTTGAAATGTTGCATATATCATTATTTTTTCTTTAAATGGGAAATATTCTTATACGCACCATATATAAACTATCGTCAGATAAACAATGAATTTCCCTTCGGCCAATTTTTTGCTAGTTGCTTTACGTCGCACCGACACAGATAGGTCTTATGGCGACGATGGAAGAGGGAGGGGCTAGGAGCGGGAAGGAATAGGCCGTGTCCTTAATTAAGGTACAGCCGCAGCATTTGCCTGGTGTGAAAATGGGAAACCACGGAAAACCATCTTCAGGGCTGCCGACAGTGGGGTTCGAACCCACCATCTCCCGAATGCTATATACTGGCCGCATTTAAGCGACTGCAGTTATCGAGCTCGGTCAATTTCTGGTGGTTGCCGCTTTGATTTTAATTATTTATAAAGAAGTATAAATAGTAATAAAGGAGAGAAATGAATTTATATTATTTAGACATAACTATAGATTGGGTGATGGGAGATTGACAAAGCAGATATTCAAGTACCTTTGGTCAACAAAGAGCTGGATAAAAGAGGTCAAGAAAGATTAAGAGAGAACCTGTCTGGTGACCATGATCGTTAAGGCGTTGAAGTCTAAACTGTCTGGCACTGTAGTTAGCTGGTTCGAGTCCGGCTGGTTGAAAAAATTCACCATCAGAATGTTTGCCGGCAGGGTAGGGGAAGTTATGGTATACAACTTCTAATCAGTACATTGCGTGACAAAAGCCTTGAAGGAATTTCAAACCTCTGCTCTGTGCTCATATGGAGTGAGGGCAAATGACGCTGTTGATGGTGATTCATCCGTCGGATGGGGACGTTAATCCTTGAGCAGACCCCTTGGTGCTATTCGACAGGAGTAGGCTGTGTGCCGGCAACGGGTTTCTCACCCTTCCACCCTGCTATCACATATCAGGTCATTAATTTCATCTCATTAACTCCTCTGATGAGGTTGACGTCACCACAGATTCATCTCAACTCATACCCGACTCCGCAGAGAAACGGGGAAAGGGATGGTCAGACAAAAGCAAAAAAGGTTTAGAAAGACATAAATTACGAGAAGAGGGGACTGTAGAAACACATATTGTTAAAAAGAAAGTTTAAGAATGGAAAGATTCCAAGGAAGAATCAAAAGGAAACCCGGTCCAAAGTGGTCTGAGGAGAGAATAATGCAATAATGAAGGAATACCAGAAAGAACGGAAGAGGAAACAAGGAAGAATTAATTGAAATTGACACGTGGTCCCCAGTAGGTCTCATCGTAATGAACTTGTGGTGGTGGTGGTGATTATTGTTTTCAGAAGAAGTACAACGAATCAACCATCCTCTATTAACACTAATTAGGGGTAAAAATGGAAGGAATCCCACACTTCGAAAAATGAAGATATCGGCTAAAGAAGCACAAGAGCAAGGAAGGACGTGAAAATGAAAGACTCCCTAGCCCTTCCAACCTAATACGGTTGGGATCGGAAGAGACAAAGGTTTGACCAAGGGAGGTCCGATAGATGAAAGTGAGGAGCCTTGCACAAGTACCTAAGTGGAAGCAATGCCAGGACCCAGCTGAGGGCCCCGTGGACGCCAACCCATGCTTTTAAGTTGAGAGCTCTGGAGCCCCTTTTAGTCGCCTCTTTCGACAGGCAGGGGATACCGTGTGTGTTAATCTACCGCTCACCCACAGGGGGGACATCGTAAAGAAGAACTATAAATAGGATACCTTATTACGTAACATTTTTGCAATTACTGCATACGTGTCTGATATAGAAAAAGGGGTTTTTCTAAACTTTTGTTTAAACCACATAATCGTATTCATGTCATGGAGAAGATGAAGGTCAATCTGGATCAAGAAATCAAGTGTCCTTTCTTTACGAAGGGTGACGATAATACACACGGAACATAATGACGTCGTGGTTGAATACAAATCCATTCGCAACAGCAATTTACAGTATGATAAAAAACACAATACAAACACATTTTCTTTTCTAACAGGCTAATGAAAAATAAAGAAACCTTTCCCTTTGCGAAAATAAATGAACCTCAGTTTTGCACCCTCCTACTAAGGCTGCATAATTATTCTCCGGAGGATCGCTCCAGTTCTCACTGCTATAACAATTCCGATTTTGTAATCTCCGATTATCAGGCGATATTGCTTGTAGCCAATCAGATCGAACAAGTGAACGTGGCTAACCTCACTGGTGCCACCTTGACAGGTCCTAACCACGTTGGCTCAGAATTTTAACAAGTGAACTTGGCTAACCTTACAGCCGTCATCTTGACAGGTCCTAACTTCGTGCACTTGCTTTGGCGCGAATATTGTAAACGTGTCCATGGCTAACCTCACTGCTGGTATCTTGACAGGTCGGCGAGGAATTTTGAACATGTGAACGTAGCTAACCTCACTGCTGCCATCTTGACAGGTCATAACCTCGTGCACTTGCTTTGGCACGGAATTTTGAACGATCCCCTAACCTCACACCTGTCATCATTACGGGACTTAGGCATGTGCAGGCGCGGAATTTTGAAATGAACCCTAACCTTACTGCTGTTATCTTAACGGGACTTAGCCATGTGTGACACCATCCTGGAGAGGCCTAACCTCAGAGGATCCTAGTTTTAAGGCAAGCTGCACTTCTCAACACCATCTTGGAGGGGCGTAAGGATCCTAGTTTTAGGCATGCTGCCCTTCTCGACACAGACCCTAGTTTTCCGGCAAGATACCCTTCCAAACGCCAACTTCTCTTGGAGGGGCGTAACCTCACAGGGTTCAGGTTTTAAGGCTAGATTCCCTTCTCATCAATATCTTGGAGGGGCCTAACCTCAGAGGATCCTAGTTTTAAGGCAGGCTGCCCTTTTCAGCACCATCTTGGAGGGGCGTAAAGACCCTAGTTTAAGGCATGCTGCCCTTCTCGACATGTTATCACCTAGGAGGGGGCCTAACCTCAGATGTCCATAGTTTTAAGGTTAGCTGCCCTTCTCGACACAGACCCTACTTTACCGGCAAGATGCCCTTCCCAACGCCAACTTCTCTTGGAGGGCGTAACCTCACAGGGTTCAGGTTTTAAGGCTACATGCCCTTCTCAACACTGTCTTGTAGGGGCCTAACCTCAGATCCTAGTTTTAAGGATAGCGGCCCTTCTCGACATGCCCCTTCCCGACACCATCTTAGACGGGCCAACTCTCAGAGTACCCTAGTTTTAAGACTAGCTACCCATCTGAACACAGAAAGTAGTTTTACGGCTAGATGCCCTTCCCAAAGCCATCTTCTGTTGGAGGGGCATAACCTCACATGGTTCTAGTTTTAAGGATAGATGCCCTTCTCATCAATATCATGGAGGGGCCTAACCCCAGGGATCTTAGTTTTAAGGCTAGCTGCCCTTCTCGACATGCTCCATCACGACACTATAATAGAGGGGACTAAGGAATGTAGTTTTATGGCTATCTGCCCTTATCGACAAGTCCCTTCCCCGTTACTATCTTGGAGGGAGTCTGAGGACCCTAGAATTAAGGCTAACTGCCCTTCTTGAGTTGCCCCCGAACCATCGCTAACCTCACTGCTGTTATTTTGACGAGACAGCCACATTCTTCCTCCTCCTCCTTACAGTTTTATCGTTATCTGACACAGTTTTACGGATAGATGCCCTCCTGCGCTAGATGGGCCTCCCCCTCGGAGGATGCCTAACTACACCGTCGCTAAGGCTTTAGGTCTCTATCCGACTCATGACCTCCGCTCCTCAACAAGATAAAACATGTTATTAATCTCTACAGGTTCAATCGTGTTACAGAGGACCGGAAAAAATGCATTGGGCTGTGCCCTCTACCAAGAGCAACTTGTTTTCTGTGTTTAGAACATATATAGTACGTTTTTATCTTAAGTAAAGATTCGAATAGTCAGCATACATTCTCATCGTGTTCTGAACAGAAAAAACCACCGTCGCTAAGGCTTTGAGTCTCCATCCGACGCGCGAAGGAAATCTCTAACACATGCAACAGAAAAATCTGTATTACAGATATAGATTCGAACTCTGGTCTCTCTGATTTAGTCACCGCGACAGAAAAAATCATAGATTCGAACCCCTGTTTTCTCTATTTGTCGTCAGAATAAAAGTGTCTAATATATGCAACACATGGAATCGAACCCTAATCTCTCTGATTAATGGTAGAATAAATATGCCAATCACATAACCACTATAAAGATATATTGCTATTACTGTAAAGGATTCGAGTACTGACCTCTCTGTTAAATGTCTGATTTAAAAGAAGAAAAGGACCAGTACCTTGCCAAGGCGGCTTTACCTGCTATGCTGAACATGGGCCTTGTAGGGGGTGGGAAGAATGGAAGGGATAGACAATGAAGAGGGAAGGAAGCAGCCGTGGCCTTAAGTTAGGTACCATCTCGGCATTTTCCTCGAGTAGAAGTGGGAAACCATGGAAAACCATTTCGAGGATGGCTGGGGTGCACTCCTGCTTTAGATGGGCCTCTCTTTCTACTATTTTTGGAGGAAACCTGACTACACCGTCGTTAAGGTCTTTACGTCTCTATCCGACGCGTGACTTCCCCTCCTAAACAAGATAAAGCATGTTGTTAATCAATCCTGTTACAGAGGATTGTAAAAAACGCATTGTGCTGCGCTCTCTACGGAGAGCGTCATTTTTTTTATGTTTAGAACATATATAGTCTGTTATATTACATGTTTTAAGAGGAAACCTCAAAAACTCAAAACATGGAAACACCCTGACTACACTAAAGGAGAATGGCAACTGGACCACGTCTGCATGGACAAATACCACCACAAAGAGATCTATAACGTCAAAGTCCTCCGAGGAATAGACACAGGTTCAGATCACTACGTAGTTAAAATTAAAACTAAACTCACTCCCCAGAGGAGACAACAAAAGCAAGCCCTTAAAACTAAAAGAAAAATAGATCCTACCCAGCTAATCAACAACAAAAAATACCAGAAAGCAACTGAAAAAATAAAAATCACAGACAAACTTGAAGACTTAGTACACAACCTTAAACAAATTGCAGAAGACCTAGCTCCAATTAAACCACGTAAAAAACACCAATGGTGGAACAGTGAATGTGATGAAACAGTGGAGAAAAGACATCAGGCATGGCTATTACATCAGTCCCAAAAGACAGAAATATCCTATCAAAAGCTAGTAAAACAGAGAAAAGAAACTACCCAAGTCTTAAGAAGAATAAAAAGACAACATCATAAGGACACCCTGCAGTTAATTGAAGAACAGTTCAGTAAAACTAAATCAAGGGACTACTACAAAACCTTCAGAAAGCAGCTCCAAAAATATGAACCCCCGACCCTACTGATGAAGGATGAAGATGGTAAGCTGGCCCATAACAATAAAGACAATGCAGAAATTCTGGCTAAACATTTCAACAAGCTTTTAAATTGTGAGGAACCTACAGAACTCCTTTATTTGGACACCAACACCCCGATAAAAACATCACCAGAAAACATCAATCCCCCCACAATAAAGGAAGTCTACCAAGCTCTGAATAAATTAAAAAACTACAAAGCGCCAGGAGAAGATCAGACCTTTGCGGAAATCTGGAAATATGCAGGAACCTCAGCAAAAGTTGCCCTCCATCAACAACTTGTCTCTATCTAGATTAAAGAAGAACTACCAGAACACTGGACAACAGCCCTCATTCATCCTCTGCACAAAAAAGGGGACAAAACCGACCCTAATAACTACAGGGGAATCTCGCTCCTAGACATAACATACAAAATATTTTCAATAATCATCCTTAATAGGATAAGTTTACAACTTGAGAAAGAACTAGGAGAATATCAAGGAGGTTTCAGACCCTGGAGGAGCTGTCCTGATCAGATCATGAGTCTTAAGTTGATAATGGACTATAACAGGAGAAGAAACAGAGATATGGTGATAACATTTGTAGATTTCAAGAAAGCTTATGACTGCATCCATAGAGAATCTCTGTTTAAAATTTTAAGACACCTTGGACTACACCCCAAATTAATAAACATGATAAAATTGACTCTCACCAATACCAAGTCAAAAGTGAAGTTTAGGGGTGAAACATCAGAGACATTTGAAATTAAAACTGGACTACGGCAGGGAGATGGGCTCTCACCACTATTATTTAACTGTGCTCTAGAAATGGTAATGAGGGAATGGTTTAGAAAATGTCCCCCCAAAATAAAGATTGGCCGAAAAATCAAAACAAATTGCCTGGGTTTTGCTGACGATTTAGCATTACTAGCAGTGGACATAAAAGAAGCAAAAACCCAGATATCAGAACTTCAAAACATTGCAAATAAAATTGGCCTCAAAATATCATTTGAAAAAACAGAAGTTATGCCCCAAAAACCAACACAGCTAAAAGAAGTCACCATAAATGGTAATAAAATCAAAATAGTAACTCAGTTTAAATATCTTGGAGAAGTAATAACACATAACTTAAATGAAAAAATCTCAATCCAAGTAAGAACAAATAGATTAGCTAAAGCACAAAAATTAACGTGGGATATCTACAAAAAGAAATGTCTATCAATAAATACAAAAATAAAACACTACAACACAGTTATAAAACCGGAAGCTACATATGCAGCAGAAACACTCTTTTACCTGAATAAACAATCAAAGACTGACAGACTTCAGAAAATTGAAAGGAGGATTGGAAGAACCTGTATCAACAAAAAATATCAGAAAGATGGACAGTGGCGGTTAATACCTAACAAAGTCGTGTACAAAGAGCTAGAACCCATTACAGATACTATGCGTAAGAGGAGACTGGGTTTCTTTGGACATATCATGAGGATGCAGGACTCGAGACTTCTGAAACAACTAGTACAACACAATCTCGTCTCAAAAAATACCACAACAGGATGTAAATGGATCAGAGAAGTAAGAGAGGATCTGAAGGAAATAGGCCTTACAACAGAAGACACCAAAAATAAGATAAAATTGAATACAAAACTCAAGAATACAAACCTCCGCTTTACCCTTACACAAAACAAACCAACAACACGCACATTTTCAACTGA
Source organism: Anabrus simplex (assembly GCF_040414725.1). Classification (NCBI taxonomy): domain Eukaryota; kingdom Metazoa; phylum Arthropoda; class Insecta; order Orthoptera; family Tettigoniidae; genus Anabrus; species Anabrus simplex. Next base: position 309,354,122 of record NC_090270.1, read on the forward strand.
GGAAAGGGCACGAAGATCGGAGCGTCTGAAGAAGTACTGGGAGGACCGCAAAGCCCGAACAATCCCTTCAAAGAGACCTGAACGACGGACTGACTAAAGTGATCCTATGTGGTCATAAAAGAAGAAGAAGAAGAAGAAGAAATATTTGAATAATCAGCATATATTCCCATCGTGTTCTGAACAGAAAAAAGTTACCTTGATTATAAATATACAGTATTTTAGAAGGTGGATGTGGTATCTTGTTGTTAAAACAATAGAAATTCACTCCCAGGCAAACAAGGATTGCATGGAATAAAACTACCCCTCCCTTTCCTTACTTTGCGAATATATCATCAAATTTATAACACAAACAGAATATTAAACAATTATGGAATCGAACTCTGATCTCACTCTGTGTCCAGGATTAGTATTAAAAATCACTAATACATGTTTTACATGGATTTCCAACCCTGGAAATCATGAATTCGAACCCTGTTCTCTATGTTCATCGTCAGAATAAAAACTCTTATACATGGAATCGAACCCTGATCTCTCTGATTAACAGTAGAATAAAAATACCAAAGTCCTTATTTCGTATACTGTCTACACATGATTCATAACACAGTTACCGTAAAAATTACATGCATGGAATCGAACACTGAAACTCTTTGATGTGTAAGATAACAACAGGCTATACATGATAATAAACGCACTAGTTCTTATTTTCGATTGTACACTTCTTTGATGTTATACACCCGCAACACTCTCTATCGTAAAACCGAACACACGCAAAATACGGAATTGATTGTAGGACAAGCAAATGCTGTGATGTAGCCTTATACACGTACATTTTATCACTACGCATAAACACACGCGAGTTTTAAGTGTCTGCACACTTCATTCATAGATATATCAATTTTAATTTTTAGTATTTAATTTTAATTACTTAAGATACTTACTTGTGAAAAAGGGGGGAAGTGATTAAATAATATATTAAAATTTTTGTGTGTGGGTGCGTGTGCTCTCTACGCGAAGCCATTGAAAAATGAACGAGGTGCACTGGGAGATCCTGCTAGCACATCGCTAGTACTTATTATTCTAATATTTTTAATGTACTCTACGTACGATGTGTATTATATAGATGATATGATTTTCCTTACGTGTGATTACTTTGGTTAATACTATTACTATTATTATTGTTAATATTGTTATCATATTATTGTCATCAGTAGTTATTATTAACAGTGTTCTAGGTTAAGACTGGTTAAGTGTAAGAGAGGGAGGTAATGATTTAAGAATAGCCTGGGAAAACAATAGATAGGGAATCTGCCACCTGGGTGACTGTCCTGAATGCAGATACGGATTGATTCATTGATTGATTGATTGATTGATTGATTGATTGATTGATTGATTGATTGATTGATTGTCATCTATATATTTGGTAGAATAAATAAAAATTATTATTAATATTATTATATAGACAGTACTGCCGGCTCTCGCATGCTAAGTATTACACTCCATTGAGTTCGAGATATTCGGTATCCTCTTTGTTCGAATATAACACTTTATCCTATCGGAAGTCTGTTATATCCGTGTGTTAAGTAATGGCAAGTGCTAAAAACAAATTTGTTAATAGTGAAGGGAAAAGGAAGGCAATAGCGCGTTCATTTTCTGCTCTCTCTGTTACACCAGCTGAAGAAACTAACGCTTATATCGCTTGCCTTCCAGGGTCTTACTTCAACTTGTCCTGCTATACCAAGTTTCATTGCAAGTTCCTTCTCTGAGCGATGCCATATCTGTCAGAGGTACGAGTGTCTGCTGCTTGCGTCCACTGGTACATTAAACTTTTAGAGCAGCCATCTCCCCCACCCCCCACTCCCACTCAACACGAGGGAGCGAAATGACATCGAAGCCATTAATAGCGCTTTAGCTTTAAACTGAGGGTCGCAGTGTCCACTTTGTCTTCAGCTATGGTAATATCGGCCTTGGAAAACACCTAATTGCCAGGGATGGCTGTATACGGGTGATCGTCATGATAGGGACAACATTGTTTGCAAACTATTTATTTCCTTGACATCAAAAGAGTTTGAGTATCCCATAAATATTGAATAGAGTGTAACACAGGAATATAGGTTCTCTACGCCTGTCCGAAATTAGCATACCCTCTTTCAGGTCGAATCTCATCTAGACTTCCCTGCACCACATCGCCACCTTGTTTACGAGGTAAGTTGGTGGATATTCAACTTCCTTAAACATCTCCATTATCTCAGTCTGCCACACTTGCAGCCGGTTCATTTACCAATTTCGTCGTGGAGTTCATATAAACAACTTTTGGTCAACAGACATTCAATCAACGAGCCTAATGGTAACTCCAGGGAATTTTCATTCTTTACCGAAATGACTGAATAACAACGATCCGAAGTATTTTAAACTGCTCTATCACAAAATATTGTGAGAGACATAACATTCGCCCAGAAAAGTGGCCCGTGATGGGTTTGTTATTTCGAGGCAGATGCAGTGTACCTGAGCATTCGTGGGACACCTTGAAAAAAGCTTGGAATCCAGCACACGACTCTGTAGAAATATTATAGTGGACATTTTAAAAGTTTCGATGGCTATTTTAAATCATTACATATAGTACTCCTAAATGATAGATAGTTTCGTGTCTTCGTTCTCTAAATATGTTTGTGTTCGACGAGGCCGAAATATAAATATTATATGCCAGGAAACTGAATCTTAATAAGGCTCATTATAGTTCAAGTTTCATTATGATACTGGTTCTCCACCAATCAGAATTCAGATTTTGATTATGATGCAGGTTCTCCACCAATCAGACTTCAGATTTTCATTATGATACAGGTTGTTCACCAATCAGAGTCCAGATATTCATAACGATACAGATTCTCCACCAATCAGAGTTCAGAGTTTCATTATGATACAACTGTTTGACAAATTAGATAAGGATTGCATCGCACCTGCGCTCAACGCACTAGTTTCGCACTTGTTTCCAAAATCAAACATGTCGGACACAAATATTAACATCAATGTACCTTCTACTTCCAATAATCCACAACAACATGGCACATTACAGCAAATTCTCTTCACCAATTGTACAATAATCAATTTATATTTGAAATAAAGCTAGGTTATGATAACCTTCTATCAGATTTGAAAACAAATGACATTGTCAAGGTCTCTGATCCACTCACGGAAAATAAATAACCCAGCGCATGCGCTCGGCACTCTGTTCAGTAAACTCAAATGTCAAGCAACATCTCGACAGAAAGTTATGAATATTTAAAAAATAGAGTTAGAATTATCGTTCAGCATAGACAGTCGTATGCAACTCGCCTATAATGACAATTAAGACACTCGTATGGAAATTAAGAAACTCGCTTCGCTCCTTTTATAAACATACTCGTGTCTTAATTATTGCCACTATGGGCTTGTTGCATAATGCACTATTCATATTTTCGGCTATCATCGTGTGAATTTTAAAATATCAGGACCCTTATTGTCATTCACGGCTTGTGAGGTGATGTCTTTTAAGCCTAGTTTTTTATTGTTTAGTGTAAGTCTGATTCTAGATTAGCTGTTAACCTAAATTATAGGCTGAGTATTCGAACAGTGTACAGACACTACAACTGAATGGAACTACACGGGTCTTCATCTAACATAATGTCTTCTTAATTCTCAACTTCTGCTTTAGATCGTATGTTTGATTTTCCTTTCATATGCTCTACTGCAGTTTCTAGACAGCGGGACAAAATACACATCAATAATAATCTATATAAATAAAATCATAACGACCGTATACCTGTACAATGAATATTTTGCTGAAATTTACAGCTTTTCTTTCTATTTTTGGTGCCTCTTTGTCTGTTTGAATTCTTGTAACTGGAAAACAACTGGATAACTTTGTACCAAATTTTATATATGGAATCCACTTGCCATTGTGTAGGTTTTAGATCCAATATTATTTTTAAATCCCTGGATGGCCTGGGGGGTTGCAGGAAGGTCTAAATAGTGATTTTACCCTCCCATACAATCTGCATGACCTAACTTCATGAAAATCTACTAGCCTTAATTTAAATCAATTTCCAAAACTTGTTCTTATGTGCACTTTTCTATGGTAGGATTAATAAAGGATAAATTACTAATGGCCCACTTTTCAGTCTATGTCCCAGCGGATTTAGAATAAAAGCGGGTGCGTATAAAACATATTTCTTGTAGCTGCAAAACTACTGGAAATATTTCAACCAAACTTCTTATTTAGCATCCACCTGTCCAAAGGTAGTTTCCAAAGCCCATAGGCATTTCGAATTCCTGGATTGGAGTGGGGGTTTGTAGGAAGCCGAAACCATGATTTTCCTCTCTCACAAAATGTACAAGACCAACCTTAATGGAAATCTACCAGAAGTAATTTAAATCCATTTCTGAAACTTTATTCTCATGTGATACTTTTCGATAGGATGCAAGGAAGATATCTTTAGCGAACAGTTTTACAGACTGTCACGTCACTTCAAGGCGGGTTAACGGAATGACTAAAGAGAAATTTTACTCTTTTAGTCAGAACAGATAATAGCCTAGGTTATCTTCGACTATTGGTTTCATCAGTCTTCATCCACAGCGTTACTCCAGGTTTCAGATAAACAATAATATGTAACCAAGAAGTAGAGAAAATTTCGCACAACTTTGGACTAGGAATGTTAACGTTCAATAAGCTGTTTTATAGTTCTCATAATCTCCCTCTGCTTTGCTCTGTTTTATTACTTTACGTCACTGCAACGTTCTTTCGTAGAAAAATGTCAATTTATCATCCTGTATTAAACGCTTGAATACAGGTATGTAATTTCGCATAAATTCTTGAAGGAATCGTGTAATCCATTACCAATTCCCGTGCGAAGAATGGGTATATATGATAATAATAATAATAATAATAATAATAATCATAATAATCATAATAATAATATTAATAATAATAATCCAGCCGAAACCCTGTCTCTAAACGCCAACACAGGACTCCTTAAAGAACTGGAGAAAAGAGAACGCAAAATTGTGAGAGGAATCTTGGGATCAAAGTACAGAAATGGAATCCATCAAAAAAGATCCAACAAGGAAGTCTACAGCAAAATAGAGAAAATTACCGACACAATCAGAAAAACACGGGCACGAATTTACGGTCATCTGAAAAGAATGGACGGAAGAAAGTTAACTAAAGAAATCTTTCACTTTTTTGATTCAAACCCCAAAACCACGATTTCCTGGTTTAGAAATACCAAAGAAGACCTGCAAATACTACATATCTCAGCTGAAGACGCCCTTAACAGAGATCTCTTCAGCAAGAAAATATTGACGAACGGGCTAAACCGAGACGAGCAACCGAAGAGAAGACATGGTGCCCCTTGGACAGAGGAGCGTAAGCAGAATGAGGGAAATTTGGGCTCTAAAGAAGACCAAGTTCAGTGTCAAATGCAACAAGACTTAACGTGGTCCTTGATGGCCCCAGCGAATTATATATATATATATAATGACTAGGAAGTTAGAGAGTTACTATACAGTCTTGTAAATGAGCTTGCTGAAAGGTTATTCGGCTTTATGTGATAACGCCTGAGATATGCTGAAGTTGTGTTGGGGGCGAGACGGGGGAGAAGGGCGGGAGTACAAAGGAAATAACCCCTCTGCACCGCCCCGAGGACTTAGCAAGTAATGCTGTTAAATATCCGTGCCATGACCACGGATATTAAAACTTGCTTTACGCTTATTTTGAGTCACTTAATAACGCCAGCTCTCTGCAATTCAATTTAACTTGGGGGAACGCTTTAAATACTCGCCTGTAGATTACCAACTCATTTTCATTACCACCCTCTGATACAAGGAGGGTGGGATTTATAGTCAAGCAGTGTCCATTTATCTCGCTGGCCAGTCTTTTATGGGTCACAGCTCTCTCTTTTCCGTGTCGATGCTTGCTTCTGAAAATAGATTATTGTATTCTATTGAAGAATTTTAGGTTAGGTTTTTTAACCAAGTGGATCCAAAATCTTCTAGCGAGTTGTATCGTACGGTTTGAAAACTTGTGGTCGTCTTGTTCTTGGTCTTGTTTGCAAGGATATTTTCCTTCTGAATTAGTCTATTGCATCGTAAATGGATGAACGAGGTTTATTAAAAATCCGGCATATCTAATTCACTGATGAAATCCCTATAATCTATTTTCTTCTATATTGTGCCATTTCCTTGCCTTTGGGACCCATTCTAAGTTTCCTTTTTTCTACTGTTGATTTCTCTGCTGTCCACCTGCTGCAACTACACCTGAGGCTAGATACAGTTCTGAAACACCTGTGTGACAGCGCAACGCTCAAGTTTCATTCATTCATTACGAGTTCCTTTCACGTTTCTTATACTAAACTACGCCATGGATGGTCGATTAAGAAGGTAGGACACATTCAAAATGACTGTTTAAGAAGAAATTGACGAAATATCCCTCCTGGTTGAGGGGGATATTTATTTTAACGTTATACATTAGCTTGTCGGTTTTAGGCTTAGGAATTTATTTTTATTGTCGTATTATGTAGGTAAACTCAAAATTGTTTATTCTTAACCGAGTAATAGAGCAAGTATTAGTGTATTCTTCACTTTTCTTAGCATTAGTAAGCGCGGTTAAGTTGGATTTTACTTGTACTGTATCTCTCAAACGTCATAGGGATGTTCGAGATTATTTCACTCGGAATCCTCTTGACTTTTAGTGTGCTGCGGTTAAGTTTTACAAAATTTACCGTTCATTTTTGGAATTAAGCTTCCATTCCCATCCGTAAAATTGGAGCGTCCGTGGCGGTACCAACGCTCCATCAGACAGAGTGTGCTGCATTTTTTACTATAGCGGCAGCTTCCTTCTGTCACACCACCGACGTACAACTTGCACAGTACAGACAAGTATGTGGCCTACTTTACACTTTTACTGATTTATAAAGAGTACTTAACACTTTTGTATATTACATAATACATAAAAATCAAATTGAGCACATAGGCCTATGTTTAACAGTGCATTATGCAAAAAGTCTATAATGGCGATACTTTAACGTATCCACAAAGACGTACACGAGATGCTGTCAGTTCGTACAATTATTTTAATTATACGTATTTACAAATCAACACACGCTTTACCTTAATCACAACATAACACTTCACTTCGAGGCTATCAACAACAACTGCCAACACAGCACATAGTGGTTACAACCTTGGAACACAAATAAAACAGTTGACTGCGTACAAGCATGCCACTTCAATATAGAAACTGCGTTTTACCGCATGTCACGAAGTCACAAGTATCTTACTTGCTACACCATAACTCGTCAACCAATAACTTCCAAACAATAACTGACTTCACTGTCAAGATCGCCTCTTTATGTATATCTTCGTCAGGTTTCCATAAAGATACATTACAAAAGAACTACCTTCTTGAATATTCTAGAGTGCTTAACACATAGAGCACAAAGATCCATACGAGTGTCTTAGTTACCATTATAGGTGAGTTGCATACGACCGTTTATGCTCGACGATAATTATGAGTCTAATTTTTTAACATTCATAAATTTCTGTCGAGATGTTACTTGACAGTTGAGTTTACTGAACAGAGCGCAGAGCGTATGTGCTAGGTTGTTGATTTTCCGTGAATGGATCAGAGACCTTGACAATGTCGTGCTGTATATTTTCAAAGCTTTGACAGAAGGTTATCATAACCTAGCTTTATTTCAAATACAAATTATTTATTGTGCAGTTGATGAAGTGAATTTGCGGGAATGAGCCGTGTGTTTGTGGAATATTGGAAGTAGAAGGTACATTGATGTGCGAATCTATCCTTACCTAATTGGTCAAACAGTTGTATCGTAATGGAAATCTGAACTATGATTGGTGGAGAACCGTGTCTGTTAGGTCATCACCCCAAAGGCTGGTTGGATCCTCAAATAGCACCACCACTGGCTATGCAGTTACAGGGAAACCGCAAAAATCAATGGCAGAGCTCAAATGAGGCGTACTAGGCAAGATGAGGAGTGAGGTAGTTTGTCATTGCTTTCCTCACTGGACCAGAAGGTGGTATTGCAACACGACTGATCCTATGAGCAACACCTTTCATAACACTCAGACACTAACTTCTCCAAATGTCATTACTCAGCACCACCCATACCCCCAGAAGCTTCAATATTGTCACAGCCATGGATGAGACTGGGACTTCGGTGGAAGCTACACTTTGCTCTGGCCTGTGCCAAGAGACGGATACAAAAATACTGCACCCATCAAGAAATGGCAACATAACGAAATTTGAACTATAACGAGCCTTATTAAGATTCACTTTTCTGGCATATAATATTTATATTCGACATCGTCGAGCATAAAATACATTAACGAGTTTTTCTTACACAAAAGAAATATTAAACAAGAAGAACAAGTTAACAATGGTGATTTCACAGCCCGTAATTGTAGGCATGGTATGGGCTTTTGGGGTCATGCCGTGTGAAGAAAACAGGGTGAAACTCCTTATTCGCACGGTGTGATGGAACATCTCAATACTGTAGGAGCATAATGTTGTTGTGAGCTCCCGCTGGAAGCGCTGGAGCGTACAGGGAGCTACCTGGTGTCGAATGAGTGTACCACTACAGCTCCAACAGTAAGCATTCTTAAATTCAATCCCTCATTATTGTTCAAGACTTCCTCGTGAACAGTCAAAATTTTCTTCTGAAGACGCAGAGCAAACATTTCTCTGCGAAACGCGAAGAGTTTCACCTTGTTTTCTTGAAACGACATAAGCCCAATAGTCCATATTTCTACAAGAAGAAAAAGTGTCTATAAATTACAAAAATATTTCCCTAAATTTTAAAATTTCAGTTAGTTGCGACTTATTTAAATAACACAATTAAAGGTTTAATTTCACCCTCTTTTTGTTTACAGTTATGTTTATATATTCAAATATTTTAGAACTAGTGAGATGGATGTCAGACTTCTATTTCACGACGAGATGGGTCTGGTCGCACCACTCAGACCACCCCCGAGAAGATCGACACCTCATCCGAATGGCATTGCAGGACAAATCTGCGTCCTCCTCAGCTCTGCCGCAACAGTTTAACACATCGTACACCAACAGGAGTGACAGTCCGTTGCCGTTTATTACGACCTGCGTTACCGGCGCGTCGTCCACTTCTCGGCCTACCTTTGACTAATGTGCATAAACATGCTAGACTGCAATGGTTTCTAGAATGACGTTATGGGGACAGGAATGGCAACTGATAGTGTTCTCGGACGAATCCATGTTCTGTTTGTTTGAAAATAATGGCCGCATTTAGGGTTCGCAGCAGACAGGGAGTGGGGCATCACACTGACTGCATTCACGCAAGACATACAGCGCCAACTCAAGGCCTGATGGTATGGGGTACTATTGGGTACAACCACAAATCACAGTTGTTGCGTGTTCGGGGCATTGTGACCAGTTTGAAGTACGTGAACGACATCCTGCGAACCGTAGCCATACCATTTCTGTACGACACCCCAGACGCCATATTTCAGGAGGGCAATGCGCGGCCATATGTTGCTGCACGAAGACGTGCCTTCTTGTTGTCACAGGATGCCAGACTGTTGCCCTGGCTCACCCAAACACCGGACTTGTCGCCAATCAAGAATGTGTTGGATATGGTGAAACGACGGGTGCGGCGCTGTGACCAAATGCTAACCACCAACGATGAACTGTGAAACCATGTGAATGCAGCATGGATGGCCAGTTCATTTTACACACTCCATGGGACTAGCATGTATGTATTTAGGTATATCAAGAGTGTCTTAAAATTATTCACGAAGAATTTATGGTCGAAATAAGCCCAATAATGTAAGAGTATGCATCATCCATTTTTTCCTAGACATTTTTTTAAATCACAAGGAGTACCTGGTTCAAATTTCTAATGTCCTGTGACGTAGTGCACCGAATTTGCAACAGAAAATTAGAGTTGAAGAGTGTTAATATTATCGTTAAAAATTCCCAACGAAAATGCATGGGGTACGCAGAAATGATCAGATTCTTTGCTGGTGAACTGAATACAGACATGACCGCGTGACTGAGGACTGCGCGATATCGACATGCTCTATGCATTTGGCAAGCATGCAAAGTTCATCGCGTGATTTAACACATGCAGGTTGGGGAGTGGTGAAGTGGGGCATCATTTCCTGTAGGTTTCTGCGCTTGTGCCCTGCGCCGAGTGAGTATGTGTCATACATTTACAATTAACCCTCAACTGGTGACGTGGTGTATGGCAGACTCCTTGTAGGAGATACATGTACACCCCTAAGCACACAATCGGAAGCGAGACTTTTGGTTTGCAGTACCTTTTTATCTCTCTGTCAACAAACGTTTCATCATTAGAAATTCGCCCTCCGTATTATCGTTCTCTCCTCAGAGTGTAGACAAGTTTCCAAGTGGCTTCGTAGACACCACGTCACCAGTTGTGTAACATTTTAATGTGTGGATTCTTAAGTTGTACGAAGTGAACTCATAGTTTTTTAATTTTTGTTCGTAATTCAACAATGGCAGACCGTGCTGGTCCATCTTGACCTATAAGGCCTGAAGGTCCTGGGTTCGAAGATCAGGTAGCACAGTGGTTAGATACAGAATTTAGTGATGTTGAAAATGGTGTGGACAGTGACTTTGCTATTGAAAGTGATCATTGTACTGACTCGGAAGAAGAAGGCACAGGTAGTGAAGGTGAAGATCAAGAATGCGCAGAACAGTATTATTACTATGGTAAAAAAACCCGTTATAAATGGTCCGCTAAAGAACCTACTAGAAATGTACGCACACCAAGTCACAACATAATTCGGTTACCTGCGTTACGTGCTCAAACAAAAATTGGCAATCAAATAGAACCTAAAACTGCCTGGAATTTTACATTTTCTAGGGAGATGGTGCAACTTATAGTTCAATAGACTAATGTCAAAATGCGGAATATGAGACAGAAATACAAACGCATGGATCGTTCCGAAATTGACGACACTGATGACATGGAATTTGAAGCTCTTTTAGTATTACTTCTCTACCTGCTTGTTTCAAATCAAACAATGAAGATATTTCTGCAATGTAAACCAGTTATCAAAAGTAATATTTCTGTTCGTTTACGAAGTTTCACAAGATATGTGTGGCATATATATTGATAGACCCTATATGTATTTTCTTGAGATTAGTGAAAACATGCAAACAAATATAATATGTGATTCGGGTGTGTATTGGACGAAAAAGAAATCAAATAAGACCAATTACAAATATTTGTAATATTTTTGAATATTTTGAAAGTGCAAAAATTAGTGCATTGCAGGTTTTTGTAGTTTCAGTGAATGTGTGATAAACTTAAGTTTTCTGAAATGATTATGTTTCAGTCTGTGTAGGAAAGTAGTTTTTGAGCCATTCGGATGCATATGAGGGACTATGATGCAACCTAAGTTGAAACCTAGATTTCTTCTTCATAAAGTGCCATACACTTGGATTCAGATTTTTTTAAACTTTTTGGTGCAATGGAGTTGGTAATAAAATGTGTTAAACCATTCGTCAAGATATGCCTTTTCAATATAAAATGAATAAACCTCGCCTTAATGAAATGTGATTCCATTAAAAATGCTCAAATTATAGACGTCTCTCAGACACCATGTCACCAGTTATGTTCCTTCCGGAATACGTCACCAGTTGAGGGTTAACATAAATAAATTATTACTTGACATATTTCCTTAAAGGCGATTACTAACCATAATGCATGTGAATGACGGATACTTCAGCGTACTACGGTAAGCGCACCGACCAAGGTTATCAGTTAAGAGAGCGTGGCCCGCCATACGCTAAATAGGCTGACACAGAAGCATCTCAGAACTGAACTTCATTCTCGATATTCTGGTGAGCTTTAACAAGGAGGAAATAAAATACGCTAGAGATCGATTTCGTTTCTAGAACACTACGTCCTCTTACAGTTTCCGTAACTTATCTTAAGACATCGAATAGATACGGTATATGTGCTATTATTGATTTGTAAAGTAACGCTCTATACGGTTCTAGCAATACAATCTCGGATGTATGAGCGAGCAATGGATTGTACTTCAGCCTGTTTGCTAATTAAAAGCAGCGCGAACATGCAGCGTAGGTTAGACCTGAAATCATAGCAATTACATGTAAAGCTGCTATGGAACCACATATTTCTGCTCGTGGAAATTAGCTCTCCTGCAGTACATAAGTGCAACCCATTTTCAGACCCATTAATGGTTGTGATCCTACCAACTCCCCGCACTCTCACAGTGGTTTAATAAGCAAGGAATTGCCCTTTGTGTAATTTTTCCATGGTCCTGAGGCTAAAATATGTATCTATTTCCCCCTGTTTAGTTTCCTATGTAACCAAATGCCTAGCAATGCTTAGTAAAATATTTAAGGTAGATTACATTTCATGAAGGTTCTTTTACTGCTGAGTTATTTCATTTGTACGCATGATGGTTATAGTCTATTTGGGATATTAAGTCAATTAGCTCTTTCTGTAAGTAGAAGCCTCCGATGTGTCGACCTACAACCATTATTGTGAGCAATACCCGAGATAAGTGACCTTTTTTGAAACATAGAAGTTGAAACTGCTCATTGCGCATCCACCCTTTAGTAGAATGTCTCACCGAAAATGCTGATAAACTGCCGACATGTGACGGCCTGTTGGACACCATAAAACTCAGGAGATATCTCATAGACCACGAATATAAGAAATGGTGGCTATTAAGCCAGGAAGGCTAAGGCGTATGCATATATAAAGAGTTTACTCCAGCCAACCGGTGGATAAGAAAACAGGATGGACTCACAAGCACCGAGCGGAAATATGCTCTCAAAATTGCATTGGATATAGCTCCTGTGCGCGCCATACCAGGCAGATCGAAAGGGATGGTAACCATGCGGTGAGATTGAAATTTTAGGATCTTGCCCATTCTGCGAATGCCTGCGGAACACCAGACACCATCACACGCTGTCTTCCTTTGCCGATGCGCTACGTGGAAAAGGGTATCTAGTACACGAAGAGGTTCATGGCCTCACAGTTGACAGTAGAACAAGACGAATCGAAATTATCGCCTTAAAAACCGTATTAAAAAGTTTCATTATCAACCCAACAATTAGATTTGAAGCACATGAACAAGGCTCTTCTGGGTGCATGGGGCACCATTCCTAAACTGCTGGTCACTCACTTAAGACGCTTTGGTTTATCGAATGAGAATATTGTGAGCTGGGGCATTCATACAGTACATTGAAAGCCATTGAGGCATCACCTCTATGCTCCACTCACTTTATTAAATCAATTAAAGTTATTTAAGTGCGCTTCTTTGTGGCTAAGTACTGTTTTCTCTAAAATATCAATAGAACTATAATTTTTTATTCTGTATTGTAATTAGATTAGTTACTAAACTTATATTTATGATAGCCTTTGTCGGTTTGGCAACCTCAGTCATTTGAGGAAGAATAAATATTATTACTATTTACCCAATTCCCTCCTTCATTGCCCGTTGAAATGCTCTGGAAATACTATTGTATGTTGACTATTGTGGTAGACACTATTCGACTAACATGTACGGTGATGTATTTTAGGATGATTTTGTTAATCAACAAAATATAAGCTGCCACTATCAACACCACTAACACAACATTAATAGTTTTAAGTCATTAAAAACACGACAATGTCTCTTTGGAACTTTGGAACACCTTTAACGTCTATAAAGCAAACTTAATGACACATTTTCTTCCTCAGCAGCAGGAAGGATGACTAAAATGAACTTTGATGAGAAAAATATACAATTCCTTCCCAACATGGCAATATGTATAAATGTTACATAATGTATGTCATTGCAGAAAATTAGGTATTCAAACAGGCGGCTCTATAATGAACGCTTATTTGCCATTTTGCTTGTAACAGTTATGAATATCAGTATTTTTCAATTATTATTCTTAAAATCTATTTACCATTCTTGTATCTACAATCCCTAGTAGAATAACTGAATTATTTGCTACTAAGCCTTGTTTATTTCCAACAAAAATATTTTTAAAATTAAATTTTAAATGACAGAGCTTCAGTTCTACTATGGGTTGTTCTTCTCTACACGTTGCAGAAGAGTACAAAATGTTAAATGAGTATCTTGAAACCTACGCGAGTTATCAGGGAAATAGATTTGAGAAACAGGTTTTACACATAACGAGTGACAAAGTTTTGGAATGTTTCTAGAATGTTAAAGCCTAAAGTGAGTGACGGCCCTGCACTCTTTAAATCATAGCATGTAAAGTGTTATAGATATCGACGTCCGACTCATTGGCTGAACGGTCAGCGTACTGGCCTTCGGTTCAGAGGGTCCCGGGTTCGATTCCCGGCCGGGTCAGGGATGTTAACCTTAATTGGTTAATTCCAATGGCACGGGGGCTGGGTGTATGTGTTGTCTTCATCATCATTTCATCCTCATCACGACGCGCAGGTCGCCTACGGGTGTCAAATAGAAAGACCTGCACCTGGCGAGCCGAACCCGTCCTGGGATATCCCGACACTAAAAGCCATACGACATTTCATTTCATAGATATCGACAAAATTCAAAAGGAAGAGAAATAGAGCAAAACGAGCTTAAATAATGAACACCATCACTAGAGAAGAACTTTATCCTGGCGATGTATAAAGGCTTGAATTGAAAAGCTCCATGTACCGGTACACTCAGTACAATGCGGTCACCCCTTTGCAATACAAACCTGAATTTCTAGCTGCACTGAAGGATGGCTAAATTCTACGTGTAGTCATTCCTTTTATATGAAGCAGAGACATGGACATCATCAGCCGGCTAAAGGCAATTTAAAAATGGATGTACACAAGAATGTTTCCACAAAGTTGGCAACGCAAAAAAAAAAAAAAAAAAAAAGTCTGGTAACGAGTTCATCGAAGGGCTATATCAAAACGGGGTTAAAAGTCAGGTACAGCGTTTCATTAGTAGGAAAAATACTCTGAGTTTTAGTTACTGCGTTGATCCCGTGATATTTCATTATGGGGATCACTGTAAGTACCCAGGTGTTAAAATAGGGAAGTATCTTCATTTAGGTAATCGCATAAACGGGGTTGTAAATAAGGGGTACAGATCACTGCACATGGCTATGAAGATATTTGGCGGTTGTAGCAAGGATGTAAAGGAGAGGGTACATAAGTCTAAAATATCAAATAGAGTATAGTTCTAGTGTATGGGATCCTCACCAGGTTTACTTGATTCGAGAATTGGAAAAATGCAAAGAAAAGCATATCGATATGCTCTGGGTGATTTTCGAGAAAAGAGTAGCGTTACGAAAGTGTTGCAAAGTTGGCACTGAGACGACTTCAGAGAAAAGAGACGAGTTGTTCGACTATGTGGTATGTTCCGAGATCTCAGTGGAGAGATGTCGTGCGATGTTACTAGTAGACGAATGTATTTGGGTGGTGTTTATAAAAGTAGGAAAGATCACAGTATGAATATAATGTTGGAACTGAAGAGGACAAATTGGGGCAAATATTCATTTATAAGAAGAGGAGTTAGGGATTGGAACAATTTACTAAGGTTCAATAAATTTTCACGGTCGAGTGGATCTAGTTGCAAGAAAAATATCACGGCTGTAGAACTTCAAGGACTGAACAAGCGTTCGCTCAGCAGAACGGAATTTTAGAACTGCTGCAAACAGGTGTTAACTTGCTACGTTTGGTAGATCGGTTCAACTACACAGAAGGAGAATTTTAGGTTCTAGTTAGAATATTAAGCCAAATAGCTATTTCTACGAGTAGAACACAGTGATATGTCGACCTCAACAATGCAGTGCCTGAGTCAATCATCTCCTTTCATTGTTCTCGAGATGTATTGTACATTTCCCTCCTTTAGTTCCCTTTGAAGTCTTCTGGAAGTACCTGCTATTATTCACTGTATATGTGACATACATTTTTCCTCATATATATGTAAAATATTCCAATAGGATAGAATAAAGAGAAATCCAGACTAATTTTTCAGATTTATTTATATATAATTAAATATATAAGTTGCACGAAGAGCAATTAAACATGGTGAAATATACATAAGAATCTATACAGATGAGTAAACGATGGTCGGAATGGACCGCGACCGAAAAATGACTGGGATACTATTTTATGCCTCATTTTTTCGTTCCAAAATGGACGTGAAATATACTAATTTATACACATTTTCGGTGAATGGAAGTGTATGTGGCCCTAAGAAGCGCCGGTATTTCTTGGTGGTCGGAGGAAAACAGGATATGTAGCAGGGAGGACCATACCTACTTCCTTAAAGCACATGTACACGGCGCAGAATCGATATTTGAATGCACTGTAACATAGCTGGCATTATTGATCTGCAGGTTTTGGCGATGAGTTGTCGAAGGCACTTGGTATTTTATGGCTCCTGTGCGCAAACTATTTGTCTCAAAAGCCTCCATTGAAGAATGTCTAATGGTGTTCTATCAGGTGACATGGTGGTCTAACGGACATATCCTCCTCTTTCTACCCATGTTCCTAGACGTATCTTATTAAGATGGTTGCGGACAGCTATCATCCAACGTTATGAAACTCCATCATGTTGAAACCGCATCGATGAACTTCCTCCAAGGGGCACTTCTCCAGCATGGCGTGCACTTGTTAAATGATCCTCAAATAATTGGGGTCCACTGCACCTTGATAGGATGCCTGTCGCACCCGTTACGGTTTGTCAGCAATCAAATACGGCATGCTGTGGTGGTTAACTGTACCATTTTTGTAGAATCGCGATTCGTGCTAGAACAGAATTTTCGCCTGGAATGCTGTATCATTTCCCTGAGTTCCTTACAGCCACTGACATAAATTCATTCGAGCTTCAAAGACCCGCCCGTGGATCTCTTGGTTTAGCTGTAGATAGTAGGAGTGATATTTATGCGAATGCTCAAGTTCACCTCTTCTGAAATTGCCAGTATTCTCGTGAATGTTTTTTTGTGTGTGCTGTCTCCAGCACAGCTTCGTCATTCTCATCAGATGTTATGGTATTCTCTCGGGCAGGTATCGTCTGAAGGGTCTCTGTTTTCCTTCAAAGTCTTTCAACAGTGAGGAAAATTTTTGCAGTCGGACGTCCCCGCCCGTGTACCTTTTCTGATACAGACGTAGTGACTACAACGAACTCCCTCTTGCTTCCCCATAGATAAAGATCATGTCGATGTATCTCCCATGGATTACAATGCGAATGATTGAAACAGTGACGTAGAGCTTTGCAGTGTGTTCAGTATACAAAAACAAGTAACAGCAGACTTTTACTGCTTGCGTGGCACACACTGGCCTGAAGCTTCAAACCGATGTGAAAGGATTGTTGTGTTTCAGCCAGCATGCATTCATCTGACTGGCGAATTCCAGACTATTGATGAACTTCCTGAGGAGATAAACTCAATTGCATATCCATTTCCCGTAGCTTGGCCAAGTACGCGACTACATTCCGGCACCTACTAAAAGACGTTTTTCTCTTATGTATGCTTTTATCCAGTAATTCCTAACTTTCACTAAATGAAACTGCAAGAATCTCTGTTCCTTGACGGTCTCTATACCCATGTCTCTTCTCACCCAAATCCTTTCTTCTTTTAAGTTCCTCTCAATGAAGATGGCTTTGCTTGCCTTCAGAGCCGAGATCAACTTATTTAATCTGTCTTTTCCCTTTAACACTCCCCATCCTATAAATTCCAACAATGTTCTCTCCTTTACAAATTATCTTTACATTATTATTTATGATATCCAACAGTTTACTCGTTCAATAATTCGAATCCTTCTCTCATTCTCCGCTATGCTGTATATGAAAATATATTTTTCTCTTAGCTTCCCGAATAATTATTTTTGTTGCCACTTGATTTGCTCCAATTCCACTTCATTCTCCTTCATTTTCTTCATCAGTATTTCAATTTATCCAGAGTTATCCACCACCTTTTCTGTCATAATTCTTATGGCATCTTTTACAGTCTCCCATTTCATTCCTCAGCTCACGAATTATCTCCCTCATTTGTTCAGCCTGACTGGCCTCTATCTTTTCCTAAACTTTTCCATGTCTTCCCAACTCCTTGCTCCCACTGTTTCAGGATTCGCTGTTACACTCCCTATTGCCAGAATAATTGCCATTAACTGCTGCCACCTTCATAGTTACATCAAGCCCAGACTGTCGTAGGTGCACCTTCCTGCTTGCCCTACACACACACACTTCAGTCGCCCGTGCCATCTCATTCAGCTCTCACCATGCAATACAACCTCTCGCTTCGCTACCTCGATTACAATTGAAAGGCAATGTTATAGGGACGAGCAAGGAGATATGGACGAAATAGGTACGGCCCTTAGACACTGCGAAACGTGTCTTGTCATGCTCATTTCTAGGCCATGATCACAAATGAAAACTTGGTTAGATGGAGAAATCAAAGCGTACGTTGCTTAGCATGTAAATATGATGTAATCGCTAAAACATACTCGTCCTCCATTTAATCGACGTAGAAAATATGGTGATGGAGTATTGATTCCTATCTTAATTATGCTAATTTCGAAGTATTTCACACTTTTTTGAGTTTACCCAGTCAATTCCAACCAATCTACGGTATATACAGAGGTGTGTAAAGAATAAAAATGAATTAATTTAAAACCTGAGTTAAGAAAGAAATATGATAATTTGGTATGTTCACAAATTATTCTAATGTTGCTTGGTCTAGAGATCTACTACCAAGATTTTAACCCAGACGTGGGCAACCGTACTCATGTAAATCTTTGAGGGTCTCAAATAGGCTCGTGAGTTGTAAACCTTCACAATGTGTTGAATTGTTTTCTTTTCATGCTCACAATTACAATGGAATGTTTGCCCTATTTATTAAGGCATATATACAGATCCCGCGTCCAGTTCGTATCCGTACCCCATACCAACCGGGTTCTTGACAATCTCAATGAATATCTAATGTTCCTCGGGGATGAGCTCTGATCACTTGCTGTCGACATTGAAATTCTTTAATGACAGTAAACGATTCTTCTTAACCATAGGACATCAGAGTGGATACTGGAAATAACTTATTAACTCGTATATTCCTTGAGAAGGGCATTTTTATGTGCGTATGAGGTTGTACAAAGTGGCTTAGAGATGGAATCCAGTACAGAAGATTGGTATTATCCTCATAGTAGAATTCATCTGGGCGTCGATCATCCTCACCAGAGCACACGGATAAATGAATCAATATAATCACCCGCGGTGAATAGGATGGATTCTCCGTACTTTCCACCTCCACCGTACCAAGCAAGAGCTTCCTCATAGGACCAATATTGTGAGAGCAGGATTTGTCGTGAGTCCCTATGACTCCGATCTCTTCCCCAAACTAAATAAACCATTCCCACGGAAGTGTTTCTGTACGTGAGGTGTTGGACTTCAAGTGGCAGGGAGCTCCATCGTGGACATCAACAGAAGTGACACTGTTACTGGTACCGTACTCATTCTACACATCTGGCAACGTATGCGACATTTTTCATGGGATAACATTGGAGCCGCATAGAGGTATGGTGGTCCTACAATGAGTAGCTTCGAATATATGCAGATGTATTCACTACATTTTTTCCATCCCATATCCAGTTAATACACATAGGTTTATCTGTTCACTACGAACAAAAGTGTACATATCAATCAAGGAAGAGTTTAAATGTTATCATTCCTTACAAATTCCTCGTCACTTTCCTAAAATCGTAGAACTACGCAAGTTCGTTGGCAATGTTTGTCGGAAAAATTATTTTACATCTTTTATTGCACTATGGAATGAATAACACAGTATTCAGCATCGATTCTACTTTACAATACTTGATACAGTTTTTGTGTCAAGAAGTGTACGACTTAAGGTAATAGATTGTGGTCAGCTCTCAACTGCTCTTCTTACAAAATACTGTATATTAAGATATTATGCTACGAAGCAATTTGATATACGTACAGCCGTTAAATGGCTTCAAAGAAGACAATAAAATGGACTGCACGTGCCAGCAAGGTCCTTCCGCTGTGGAAACAGAGAGAAGTAATCAAAATACCGAGTGAGTTGGCCATGGGCTTAAGATCACAAAGCTCTTAGCATGTATTCAAGGGATATGGATTCGAATTCCACCATCGGCAGCCTGAAGATGGATTTTCGTGGTTTCTCATGTCTATCACCATATCATAATTGCAGTCCGTCTGCTAAGGTTGACATAGTTCTCATCCATAGTCACGTGACGAACTTACTGGAGTAGTATAAGGACACCAGTACAGCATAAAAGTCACATAAACTGGCTCAAGTGGTTGAAATCTGCGATAATTTTGAAACAGGTGAAGGCTAAACTTCTTCAGGAAATCTTACCACGTGCAACGAAATAGCTTTTCTTCTGCCAGACTCACTCGGGTCGTATCGCTATAGAACCCACCTGAATGCTATCCGAACTGCGATCAAAATAACCCCCCCCCCCGCATTCAAACATCACCTTCAGCCATTCCATTTACTACATTTTCGGAAGTTCAGTGTAGAAGGGAATAGGATTTGATATGACGTCCCCCTCAACAGTGTCCACTTTACATGACACACACGAGGGGTTTAATTTCGTTCCCCATCCCTACAGATGTTCGCTTTTTAACCTGTATAAAGCCCAAAGCACAGAAATAAACATCAATGGAAAGACAAGAGAAGATCATTTAAGAAGAAGAGTGCGTCTGTCTCAGTCGCCTTCTTTGTTTAATATCTTCATCTAATTCGCTATTAGAACAGTAAAGGAAAACCAAAGGCAAAAATTTTAATAGTAAACAAATTAATACTATTCGCTTTGCAGATGATATTACATTGATAACTGATTCAGGACACAAAATGGCTAGGATGCTCGATATAATAAACAACACGTTAGTCTAAAAAGTAAACACAACATAAAGATGGTCGTTCAAAAGAAGAAGACTGAATTGTAAACAAACATTAAATTAAACTTTGTAAAAATAGATGAGGTTGAAGAACTTTGTTATCTGGGTAGTGTTATTATCAATGATAATCAGTGCCTGATAGAAGTTAAAAGAAGAATTCCCATGGCAAAACAAGTGTTTCAAAGCAGGAAAATCTGTTGTGAAATAAGAATACAGGAATTGAAACCAGGAAGAAATGTGTTTTCATGGAGTGTGGTAACTTACGATTGTGAGACCTGGAGCACAATCAAGGCTAGAAGCAGCAGAAATTTGGTTCTGAAGAAGACTGACAGGGACGAGTAGGAGAGAAAAGAAGACTAATATCCAAATCTTAATGACGTTAATGAGAAACGGACCTTAATTTATTCAATGTAGCAGAAGAAAGCTAAATTTCTTGGACACGTTCTACGACATGACAACTTTCTCGAGAATGTCATCGAAGGCAAGGTCCTAGGGAAGAAGTCGAGAGGATGACCGCGTCTCTCATACCTTAAGGACATAATCACTTAGTTCGGTTTTGCTTCCTATGTAACGATGGAAAGGACTGCTGAAGACCGTGGGATGTGGCCACAGCGACAAGGCTTAGCCTTTAGATAAAGGATGGATGAACCCCCACTACACTATCCTTCACTAAAACGATACACTATTTTACACACACGGCACCTTCCGCCTCCCTCGAGGAGGGTCTTCCTTACAAGACCTCCACCAGGCTAGCACAAGCAACGCGAAAAATGTCATTCCAGGCGTGTATAGTCGATTTTCAATTTTTCTCCTACACGTTGTCTGCCATGACGATTACAGGTAATCCTTAGAAAAACATCCCCTGTGCACCATGAGCAACACAGTGGATACTACCGTCGAATCGTCATTAATGGAATGTAGTATGTTGTGGCACATCGTCCGCCGATACAGAGTGGGTCTCGGCCCACAAGTGGCCACGGCTGCTCAGTGGTCCGAAAGCTCTGCACTGCGACCGGCCAACCGACCAGAGGAGAGGGCCCACGGCTCTACCGTGGCTCTACGCATCTGTATTCGGGAGGAGAGGAACTGGTCACACCCTCAGCTGTCCTAAGAATGGTTTTCCGTGGTTTTCCATCCTCATACAGTTCCTAGTATAGACCACGAGCAGCAAGCCCCTCACATTCTCCGCACACCTCCTTCTCGATTAGAAATCTCCTGGCCTGAGAGACGGAGTCACTGTCAAGGAGGCCCGCCTCCCCCTTAAGGAGGAATGAAAACAAATATTAGTAGTAGCAGTTGTGGCACATCAGTAACGGCTTCTACTTGTAATATGGCACACAGGGAATGCCCAATAATACATACACTAGGGGACCCGTGCGAGAAATCTTGCATGTTCATAAAGTATGTGGTCGAGTAGCTCCGTGGTGAACTACCGGCAAACTAAGGAATACGCATACCAGTACAATATTAGACAGTCTTACTTGACACTTTATGTAATCTTCAGTTTTTAACATATAATGGTATCCACTTGAAAGGAAGCAAATGCAAGTGCATTATTATACTGACCAATGTTCCGAAAGTAATTTTTAGTTTTACTATCATTCTTTTCTTAACTGATAATTACAGCATGTTATAACGACATAAAAACAGGCGTCTCAGCGACCAAAATGTGAAGTAGACAGCAATGATGGCACGTAATTTCCTACAGGAACAGTATTTGCAAATCGCACACTTCGCACATTTTAAGACTCATTTTTTAAAGAAATTATTGATAGTTATAAAATGAGAGTGCAATTCGTCACTGCTAATGTTTATTCTCTTTCTTTTGAACGCTCATTTGTCACTATCGGTTACTTGTGAGCACCGCAAAAGGGATCTACACTACTAGAATAATATATATAACTAGCAAAACCCGACAGACGTTGTCCTGCCTGTGTACATTTATTTACCTCAGCATATACGACACTAATATCTGTCGTTTTCGATTACTTTTACACTTTACCCTCTCCCCTTGGGCTGGGAGGGGTGTCCTGCCCCCACACTATTTCATAAAAGCAGAAATAAGTTTTAAGGAACACATCATAATCTTCACATACTGTTGGTTAGGCATCCCGCTAATCGGACTTGTCTTGCGGTTTGCTTATCTTCCCCTATTTCATTTTTTACCCCTTAGTGCCGAACCACCAATCAGATTTCATTGAAACAACTTCATAATCCCTCTCAGATGTAATAAGAACAAACTGTGAAAATTTCAGCAAAATCGGTCTAGTAGTTTTTGAGTCTAATAGCTTCAAACATACCAACATCCAATTTTATATATATATATGATATGATATGAAGCTGTCATCTAACTTGCAATTCTGGGACTTGTGAATGACATTTGCATTCTCTTAGTACTTTTTATAATTTTCTGTACGTCACACAGACATAGATAGGTCTCATGGCGACGATGGGTTAGGTAAGGGTTACGAGAGGTAAAGAATAATCCTCGGCCTTAATCAAGGTACAGCACCAGCGTTTGCCTGGTGTGAAAATGGGAAGGCACGGAAAACCATCTTCAGGTCTGCCAATGGTGGGATTCGAACCCTCTATCTCCCGAATTCAAGCTGACAGCTTTGCGACCCTAACTGCACGGCCAACTCGCACGGTATTTTGATTACTTCTCTCTACTTCCACAGCGGAAGGACCTTGCTGACAAGTGTACTGTATTTTATAGTCTTCTCCTAAGCCATTTAACGGTTGTACGGTGATCAGTTTATTTCATGGAAAAATATATTCCAGTAGAATATTTTTTAAGTAACTTTGTCTTCGATTTATGAACTTTACGTGGTGAAGTCGTACACTTCTTGGCACCAGAACTGAATCAGTTATTGTAACGGCATTCTCTATCGCTTCACATAAATTTCTGACCCCATTGCTCTTCGTCACTTCTTCCCCACGATCATTCAACCTCTCTTAAACTACTGCTCTCCTATTTGGACAACAGCCTCCCCCTCCAATACTAAGCAGTTAGACAGAGCAGTGTCCTTCTTTGCTGCAATTGTAAGGAACAGAAACCCCAAGCTCAGAAATCTGTCTACGCAGCAGGTATTAATGGCAATTAATATGTCACCGCTGCACATCAGCCGACAGGTAGCTGACCTGAGTTTCCTCAACGGGATCTTAAATGGGCATTACCGCTCGGAACATCTTGCCTCACTCTTCTCTCTCCATGTTCCTTCCCACTCCACCAGAACCAAAGGCCTTCTCCACATTCCCCACACTAAACACTCAATACTTCAACGATCTTTCCTAATCCGCCTCCCAACACTCTTTAACAATATTAACAAGAGAAAAGAACTTGATATAGCATCAAATAAAAGTGTATTCGAGAGGTGTGTAATTAGCCTCTTAAAGATAAGTTGATGTGAAGGGATTATACCGCCATCTTGACCCACGACGACTTGGCTATGAATATGGACATTCTTATGGTTTTCGATTTGGACATTTATTAGTAGGCTGTGTACCTGATCTTGTTATATTTTGTTATGTTTGTTATATTTTATTATGAAAGTTTACGTTTGTTAAATAATCTGTTGACAGTGCAAGTGAAATTTGCTCAGTGTAGCTGTATCTTGTGCTTCGTGAATAAATAAATAAACAAATAAATGAATGTTCAACACTTCACACCACATTATGTCTTTTGCAACAAAATTTGTAATACACATTTTTCAGTTAAAATTATCAATGAACTAGCGTAGTTATACAATGATAGGAAAGTGATGAGAAATCTGTAAGGAATTATGACATTTAAACTCGTTGTTCATTGATATATACCCTTTTGTTCACAGAGAGAACTTCTAGCAGAAAAGTTACTGTGATAATGTATTACTAGCTTTCCTTTTAGTCATTCTTGCACTTGACGACTATCAGAAAATCACTTAACTGCGTCAGAATGTGCACTTTATAAAATGTAAGGTGTACATTACATCTCACACCTACCTTGTCCCGTTATCTACAGAGTGCCCTTACGGGTCATAGAGGCTTGTTTTCAAAGTACTTTTGATCTTCTAAAGAGACTGCGAACCACGCCCTCAAGAAGCTAGACTTGAGTCACGCATAGTCGAATGTGAAGCCCCAATCTTGTGTGCATTGCGTCTGAAGAGAAATGAAATGGGAAGAAATGGAGAGGTTAACACAGGGTCCACATGCACATGTGCGTGCTCGCCTGCCTTCCTTGTGTGGGCGGTGTGTTTACCCATTGTATGTTGGAATTAGGATGATGAACTCACGATATTTCTACACAAATCGGTGGGGTCAATACTAGAAGTAAGTAACTGAAAATCTACTGTTTTGAGATAATGAAAGTTTTATGTTCGTACACTTACAATGTGCCAAATCTCTGTGTGCTAATGCTTCGTGGAGCACTTATTTGCCATACCTCCAGTTATGTTCATCGTAATGTATTTTCTAAGAAACGTTTTTATAAAATTTTAGCACTAATTTAGCATTAATCTAAACTGGTATTAATACAGATATCTGGGACACAAGGATTGAAAAAAAGGCAAAACATTCACATTTTTGTGTGATACATATCCATATTTATTTAAAGTCTACAAAATATAATAAACACAGTTTATCACTATATACTCTGTATCATACCTGCACTTATTAATCATATGCACTGATTGATGAGTAGGCGAGATTAGCATGAAATATGTAAGAATTTTTGTTCATGGTTGCTGGTTTACTGTGGAAATGTACATCAAATCGTCGTACTTGGCTTTTCTGATGCACTTAGTTTCCTTGTACAAAGACTGCAATAACTGGTGTGAAGATCGCCTTGTGGTTTTGCTGTAGTCAGCTACTCCGAAATCTTGGTCGTCAAAGTTTTGCTTGAATTTGAAACAGTCAGGAAAGCTTGTCTCAAATTTAATCCAACACATTTTTTGCCAGTGAACTGGATGCCCTTTCGAACCTTTCTTTCTCATAATAAAGTTGGCTTGCACGGATGTCTTCATGTCTGCAAAGGGAATGTTGTCGACGACTGTGTGTGACTTGTCCCCATTTTTGCGAGCACTACGTGCAATTGCTTTTCAATCCCCTGGAAAGTACGTGTTCCCAAGTCGCTTGAATTCAGTTCTTATAGCTGAAAGAATAGAGTCACATTTCACATGAGAATGTCCAGATGTGAGAAATTTGAGATCAATACATTTTACGCTCAGCGTCTTCACAGGATGCATGCACATGTCTGCCACAAATTGATTTAAGTTCTGCCCATCACAACGGTCACTGAAATACCGGATTTCTTGGACGTATTTGTATATGCACCTTCAAGGCGATGTACATATTTTATTAGAAATCCTGTGGTTATTTAATGATTACATTCACAGGACGTCTGATAATTGACTCTCTAGAATTAGACTAGGAGGTAGCGTTATTTGGTGATGGTAGATTAGAATACTAGTGGCATTATTGTCACTATGTACCGTTTGTTTATTATTGTATTATCAGCATACACTGTAGGGCGGAATGGTACCCTGTACTAATTTCACAATCGATTAACCCTATCCTGAGCTGGTATGATAATGATGATGATGATAATAATAATAATAATGAAAATAAGCTCTATATATAAAAGGCTAACTCTGCTCATTAAGGGGGAATTTTTGCATATTCCGTCACTAAGGACTTTTTTCTATATGTAATTAATATTATATATATAAAACGATTATAACTGACCAAAATTGTTACTAAGACCTATCAACTAATTTAATATAAATATTAAATAGTCTTTATCCAAAAATTTCAAAATTTCAGGTAATTTTAAAACTCTTACGAATTTTAATCAATCATATTTATATTAATCAAGTTTTTAAAACCTTAAATTTTTGTGGTGGGGTCAAGTAACGGTTACCCCTAAGGCGAGAAGGATTGTGGTGTTAAGGAGGGGGAATTGAAGAAGATTAAAAGGTTGAGTACGTAAAGGGAGGTCAGATTCTGCCTAATTCAATACTAGGTGAAAGACTTATGTGAAAAAACCTCGAAGAAAGATGTGAAGAAGAATACTTCAGAAATAATAAATAAAATTATAGCCCATCGTAAACCTTTGCTTATCGGTAAAGTATGAAGGCCTTGATAAGTTCCTTCTCTTGTCATGTCACGTCATCTTTGGATTATAGTTTAGGGGGTGAATTGTTTAAACGAGTACATCTATATCTCAAAAGCTTAACCGTTTAAAGTTAGTGTTTGGGATCTACTTTTAAAATAAAGGAACACATTTTTAAAAATTCCCTTAGGGTGGTGGGGTGAAAATGCTGTAAAAGGGGTTGAATACCTTTTATGAGGATACCGGTACTTAATATCAAAATCTGAAGATGTTAAAGAAATGAACATGGTACTTGCAATCTCCTTTAAAAATAAAGAAACAAGTTTTTCTTGTAATAATAATAAGAATCCGGGAGATAGCAAGTTCGAATCCCACTATCGGCAGCCCTGAAGATGGTTTTCCGTGGTTTCCCATTTTCACACCAGGCAAATGCTGGGGATGTACCTTAATTAAGGCCACGGCCGCTTCCTTCCAACTCCTAGGCCTTTCCTATCCCATCGTCGCTATAAGAACTATCTGTGTCGGTGCGACGTAAAGCCCCTAGAAAAAAAGTTAATTATTTGAAGACTTTGATGTATTTTATTTATGTGCTCCAATAGAGGCGTAAAATATGTACATAAAACAATAATAATAATAATAATAATAATAATAATAATAATAATAATAATAATAATAATAATAATAATAATAATAATAATAAGGAGGACAAAAACGTCATGGCGGTCGTGATTAATGTTTTAAAAGGAAATGCAACTGCGCAATATTCCTATTCTAGTACTATGCAGAAGAAAAGTAGAAGTTCGGCACTTCGAAGAAAGAAGGCATCGCAAAAGAGTTTGAAGTAACTGATGACATTGGTATGACGTTGGTGATATGACCTAATTGGTGCTCAAACGAACTTCATATGACCTTGGTGTTACTTAGACCTTGAGATGCCCTTTAATGGTGGTACACATAGCCTCGGCATGATCTTGACGATGCTAGAGTTGACCTTAATGCTGCTATGGAAGACATTTGTATTATTCTGATGAAGTGAAAAGACATTGACAATGCGCCATATGTTTTCAATATGATATTTATGCTCTAACAGATGTCCTTTGTCTTAGGGATTACCTTGAAATGAACTTACGGAGCTTCGGAAGAACTTGAAATAAACTTACGGAGCTTCGGAAGACCTTGATGTAACCACACGTAAGCAGGATCTGACCTTCATTTGAACTTACTCTTATAGATAACCCTAAAATGACCTTGATGGTGATACAGGTGACTATGACAAGAACTTAGTCCTAGATGTGACCTTGGAATGACGTTGATGGTACAGATAGCCTTGAAGCTTGATGGGAGTCATATTATGACGTTGCAACGACTTTGGAGTTTCTTAGATGATCTTGATGTGACCTTCGGTTTACAGATGTAGGTGAAATTACCTTGATAGGGTTGCGGATGATGTTTGTAACATCTAGAATTATAGATGACCGTAAAATGACCTTTTATGGTGCTTCAGTTGGCTTTGTTATGACCATGATAGTGCTACAGATGAATTTAATATGACTTTGGTGTTACCTATGATATCAACTTCGTCCTATCAGTTATTTAAAGAACTCTCTCAGCAATCAACATTCAAAGTAAACGCTCCTTGTTTCGACACACCAACTGCGAATATCGACTGTCAAATCGTTCAGCTGTATAAGATTATCAGATGTCTACCATCTTCAATAACGTTGCCTGCTGTATTTCCTCAAAGTAATCTCTTGCATACTGCCACACAGGAACAAGCTAATGAACACTTTCCGACATCTTTCAAGTAACAAATGGATTGTATTCCCCTCCACACCGCCATCTTGGGTTACTACTGCACTCTACACCCCCTCGACCTTCTTATTTTTCCCACTTCCTGCTACTCGCTAGGATAAAAAAGAGCGTGAAATTTCCGTGACACTTTTATTTTATCTCCGGATAGAACACTGACATATAGATTCTCCATCAGTCAGCTGCCCATGGGCATCACGCTTGAGGAGGATTGCTAAGGATACCGACAAACTTTCGGATTATAGATGGACTGTCCACGGGGAGAGACATTGTGCAGAAGAAAATAGATATTGTTGCACCAACGCATGGTACAAAAGGGGAACCCCCCAAAACTGATCACTAATCTGACCGATGAGCTCCTCCATGGAGCCTGTGAGGTTAGGTTATGACGTTATGGTAACGTCAGAACATGCTGAAACTGCACCAATCAAAAACGTTGATACAGTAAAAATTCATATCGCCCAACTTAAACCAGAACCACTGCTGAACTACTACTGATGGTGCAATGATGATGATGATTGTTGTTCTTGTTTAAAGGACCCTAACAACTAGGTCATCGCCCCCAATGGTGGTACAAGTTCTTGCTCCAAGGGGTTAAGGATTTAAGGGATCCAGGTGTTAAGACCAAGCTGTAATCTTTCATACCGATCGATTGGAAGCACGGTTTTTGGTCACGTAGCTGTCAGCTTGCATTCGGCCAATGGTGTGTTCGGACCCATATGTCGGCATCCTGAAGATGTTTCTCTGTGGTTTCCCATTTCCACACCAAGCAAATGCTGGGTCTGTAGCTAAATCAAGGCTACGGTTACTTCGTTCCCACTCGTAGCGCTTTCCTATCCCATCGTGGTCAGAAGACTTATGAGTGTTGGTGTGACACAAAACAAGTTGTAAAAAATAAGAGACTTTCATCCTCTTTGGCCACACTTTACATAAATCATATACTGAACAGTATAAAGTGGCAGAGATGTATTCAGTCCAATGGAAATGAAATAAGCAGTTTGGTTAATACCAAATAGTTCTTCATAACGGCAGACTGAGCTGAAAGCCTGCAATTTAAATCTTGGTACTTGAAAATAAATGCATTGAGTGTGGTATGAATATTAGCACTTCCAAGGCTAATGTCGAAGGGGAAGAAACCTAAAGGAACTGAATATCAGGTGGGGAATACATAAATGAAAGTGAAGGACTATTTCAAGTATTTACGATGTACCCCAGGATGATAGCACCAAACATAAGTTTTGCCGAGTTTTGTGGTAAAGAAAGCATGTAATGTTTGTTTATTCAAAATATTGGCCATCGGCTTCTATAAAATTCGCTCGTATTTCAAGTAAGTTATGAATACCAGGCAAGAAAGAATGCTTATCATTTTTGGGGCAAACCATTCGTCGAGCCAATTTCCAACTTCCTCGAAATTGCTGAAATGCTGCTCCGCGAGCGCGTGCGCCATTAATGCGAAGAGGTGATAGTCGGATGGCGCCAGGTCGGGAGAGTACGGCGGGTGTGTAAGAAGGCAAATTGCTATGTCTTCTGGACCATTCCAGCAGTCTTCCTATCAATGCGTGATTTAAATGAATCATTTGTTGGCGATTGCGTTGTGCATTAACGGTTTCGCCGGGCTTAGCCTGTAATTGCTCATCTTTGCACTTTTGTGGTCTACCAGAGCGCGCACTGTCTTTCACATTCAAATCACCACGTTTGAATTGTCGAAATGTATCGCATGTTCTAATCGATTGAGCGTGCACATCAGGTGTTTCTACCAGCAAGCGATGACTTTCCACAGCCTTTTCCTTTTGATTAAATTTAAAAAAATGCGTGCCGCACATGTTCTTTTTCAGGCACAAATGTCGACATGAACACTGAGCAATACAACACGGACGCTAGTGTTTGGTGGACTCAACTTGTGTGTGTCAGACGAACAAACAGACGTCGGTATCAAATTCATACGATGAGTACTGTTGCTGGCGCCATCTCTCAGTGAAACCATCTGAAACTTATGCATACACGTGTATAAGAATTGAGATTATATCAAGGTGCAGGAAAGATAATGTAGTGATCTTGCACTTGCGATCAACAGTATTCTATAAGGAAAAATTCGACTCCTGTACGAAGATATTTTGAAACAGGTCTTTCTTCAGACTAACGTTGCTTCACGGCAGTGAAAACTGGGTGGACTCAGGATATCTTATAAAAACGTTAGGAGTAACAGACGGGAAGGCAGGGAGAATGGTCGCTGGTGGGAACAATGACAGGAGAATACTCTGAATTATCCGATAAAGACTAAGTCAGGAATGAACACTACTGATGAAGCTGTACGCATAAACCGGGATGGGTGGTGGGATCATGTGATGAGAGCGGAGAAGAATAGGTTAATTACGAAATTAGTTGACTTAGTAGAAAAAGAAGTAGAGGGAGACCAAGACGACGATGGTTAGAATTGGTTTTAAAATATCTAATGCAAAGAGGTATGGAAGTATACGAGGCAACTCAGATAGTTACAAATAGAAGAGTGTGGAAGTGTTTTGTAAATTCACAGTGGCTTGCACATTGAACTCTGGAAGTCATATCAGTCTGTAAAGGAGGTGTATGTACGCTCATAATAAATTTTGGGTAAATTGGACAAAATTACATGCAGTGCTTACTAGTACCTTAAATGCATTTTGTTTTAAGAACGGTAGGAGAGTATTTCGCCTCATTTATCAATGAAATATTAATGCCTTGAAGAAAGTCAGTCACAATAATATTGTATTAATGACGCTAATTTATTGAGCCATTTTGCGTTGCTCTTTCCTGGTCAGTTCTACCAACGTTTAAGCGCTTTTCCTTTGCAGGAATATAAATGAAAGTGAACGCATTTATTCTATAGAGATAAGGACCCAAGGAGAAAATGTGTTGAGCAGATAACACTCCAGTGGTTACACGCAAATGTAAGTGCTAGACGCTGAAGTCTGAATCCAGAAGAGCTTATTAGAATACAAATACCGCCATTTCGATTCTAGTGGGAATCAAACTTCATTTCTACCCCAAATACTGGGGAATATTTAACGACTGCAGGCGACTTGGAATCACCCTTGGATTAACAGTTTCCCGACCACAAATGTTCAAGAAATCAAAGTTAGGAGAGTAGATTCTTGAAAAACTTGAAGTTAGTCTCTCGTCTGTATGTTGTATTCTACTGGATACCTGAAGCTGCAAGTTTCAGAAGTCATTTCACGTAATATTATTCCCAGTTCCCAATTATGTACATATGTATATGTTAGGTTTCTCACTATACTTTGGGATATTGAGATCGAGAGAACAAAATACAACGCTTATACTTTTCAAATGTTTAACGTACAATATAATTTATACATTTATGTTAAATTTGGTACTTTATTTATTAATGAAGTTCTTGAGAGGTTACGGTTTGAAGTTATTCCATTTCCACGTGGTTCTGTTGAAGCGACTCTTTTCGTCAAGCCACTAGTTTGGTTTTCTCGAGTTGATAGAAACAGCTCCATTCTTTCAGATAGCATCTTTGTCATAATATTTTTTTTGCTATTTGCTTTACGTCGCACCGACACACATATGTCTTATAGCGATGATGGGACAGGAAAGGCCTACGAATGGGAAGGAAGCGGCCGTGGCCTTATTTAAGGTACAGCCCCAGCATTTGCCTGGTGTGAAAATAGGAAACCACGGAAAACCATCTTCAGGGCTGCCGACAGTGGGGTTCGATCCCACTATCTCCCGATTACTGGATACTGACCGCACTTATGCTATCGAGCTCGGTGTCATAATAATTAGAACTGCCCAGAGCTTGGTTAGCAATTACGTGTTCCATTGTAGGAATGATCAGAATGAATTACTTTGATCAAAAGTGTCTTGAATTGAACATGTTTGAAATGGCAATCTGACAAACTACTGAACGGATGCTGTAATATTCAAATTTGCGTTACCTTCTCTTACAGTGAGCATTAGGCTTCATACGTTCATTTATGTCACAAAAGTATGTTCGGAAGTTTATGCATAATTTAAATAGTTATATTTTGGAAAGAAACACAGATATAAATAAGAAGTACATTATTTGGAATTTATGAACAATTTAACAATTGCAGTATTTACAATTTAAAGAGTGAAATAATAGAATTATATGCCTCCCTAAACACCAATTTAAGAAAAATAGGAAGAGGTGCGATTCTCAGAAAAATGAGGTTATCGACTAAGAACGTACTATGAAATGCAGAAAAGTAAGACTCTCCAGACTTCGGATATCCCGTGCCATCGGATTTGGAAGAGAACAAGAATTGACCACGTAGGAGAGAACAAATAGAGGAATCCGGCACAACTAGATGAAGGCTATGTAGGACTCAGCTGGGGTCGAAGTTTTAATACCTGGGGGTTCAGGAAATGCGTCTCTGCGAAAGTGGAGAATAATGTAAGTACATAGAAGGGTTCATCTAAACAGTCTATGGTACAAAGAAGGAACAGTTGCTCATTAAGACCTTTAGATAGACAGGTCTACGATGGATGCAAGTATAACTCAGTTAAGTTCTTCCAGATTAGGCCAAGATGTCTTGTAAAATATATCTAATATTTCAATTTGCACAAGATCTAATTTTAAAGGTTGAAATATATTTTTCAAGATAAAACCAAAAGGAAACTGGACGTGGCGACAAATGAAGAACAATAAAGATTTCACACTGAAGAGCAATATAGATATAATAAAATTATGATAACAGAAAAGAAGATACAACTGATATCGGTAAAAATTGAACTGAATTTAATTTAATTTAATTTATTAGTTAGAATTTGCCACTCAGGCTGGCGAGTCCTTTTATGTAGCATCTACCTTGAGAACTTCAAAAAGAGTAATAATTAGAGAGAAGAAACTAAAATCTTCCGCCTGTCTAATAATCCATTTTTAGTATTTACCAGGCTATCATCCTGCGTTTTGTTCGACAGGTTTTGCCATCGTCATTCACCAGGTTTCATACAATGAAAATGTGCCACCAAAAGACAATTCTTATGCTAGAATGAACCACGCTGTATTGGGGATACTTAAGAAACTACATTATCTTCTCATAACTAAGAGTTCTTTTTAATGTTCAAATACTGTTAAACTTTTCAACAATTGTTCTACCGAAAGTCGGAAGTAAAAAAATATTGTCAATTTTATTTCGCCATGTTACGCTTAGTAATTCGTACAGGAGAGTTTTTATCATTGCTACAAGTGAGTTTCTCTTTACAGCCTATGAGTTAACCTCGACGGTCCGGTGTGAAATGAGCATTGACCAAGCAAAGATTATTGACCGGGTGAAACACAGTAACGCATATAACAACTCATTTACACCTGCTTGCATACTCTTTGGAACTCAATCTCAGCTGAAATTATATGCATAGGCAAACCTAGGATCTCTGAAAGAAAATATATAATGAGGTCCTTAAAACTATAGAAAGTAGATCTCACAAATGTAGAATAACATAATCTAAACTACCAATATTTTTACAGAATTTTAGATAATAAGTAAATTAATTTCATTGATATTTAGAAATTTTATGTTTAACTAACGATTAAATGTATGTTATTTATGTTATTCTATACATCGTATGACAGTGTTTCATAATGTTGTTCGGCATAACAGGCATTATAGCAGACTTCATAGTCTGGACCTCACATATCAGATAAATAAATAAATAAATAAATTAATTAATAAATCAGAAACACTGAGCTTGAGAAATAAAACCACAAAACGAGAAGTGGAGAAACTAGAAGGAAGGAGAGGGAAAAATATCTTAGGAACCATTAAAATGGAAGGAACATGGAAGCTCAAAGAAAATGAAGAAGTGCATAACAAAGAAGAAAAAGTAACGGATGTCATACGGAAAAGGAGGCTGACTTTCATCGGTCATGTGTTCCGTATGTCTGAGAGCAGACTGATGAAACAGATCGTAATATAGGTTTGGAATCTGAAAGGTAAACCCAGACGGTACCAAGAAGTGACTGTTGGTTTGAGGCTGAGCGGGATAACGGATAGATTCGTCTTTAAGGAAATAATTGCGGACTGGAGGGTAGCTGAAGATGAGGTCAAACCAATGAAAGACTTTTCTTAGTCAGAGGACAGAATAAATGCTCACATTAATAGAATGAAAGACATGTGAGCAAGGATAAATAAACATGGTTGGAAATCTAAATAAACGTGGTTCAATGAGGCCGTAACGATGTTTAAATTAATACATTAATTAATATTTAAAATTCATGAGCCCTTCGTACCATACCTTATACAATCAATCAATCAATCAATCAATCAATCAATCAATCAATCAATCAATCAATCAATCAATCAATCAATCAATCAATCAATCAATCAATCAATCAATCAATCAATCAATCAATCAATCAATCAATCAATCAATCAATGATCTGCATTTAGGGCTCTCGCCCAGGTGGCAGATAACCTATCAATTGTTTACCTAGTTTTTTCTTAAATATTTTCGCAGAACTTGGAAATTTATCGAACATTTCCCTCGATAATGTATTCCAGTTCCCTACACCTCGTTCTATAAATGAATATTTGCACTAATTTATCCTCTTGAATGCCAACTTTATTTTCATATTATGATCTTTCCTACATTTAAAAGCTCCACTCAAGCTTATTCTTCTACTAATGTCATTCCACGCCAACTCCCCACTGACAGCTCGAAACATACCACATAGTCGAGCATCTCGTCTACTTACTCCGAAGTATTCCCAGCCCAAGGTTTGCAACACTACTCCGCTGTTGAACATCACCTAGGACAAATCGTGTTGCTTTCCTTTGATTCTTTCAAGTTCTTGTATCAAGTAGTCCTGATGAGTATCCTATACACTGGAGCCATACTCTAACTGCGGTCTTACCAGAGACACATACACCCTCTCCTTTACTACAACTCCTAAATACTCTCATATCCATGGGCAGAGATCTGTAATCTTTCTTAACAACCTCGTTAAAATGATTTCTCCAATGAAGATCATTCCTTATATTGATACTTAAAGTGTTCCCCACGAGGTATTATCACCCCATAAACACAATATTTAAAACTGAGAGAACTTTTCCTCTTGGTGAAAATTACAACTTGACTTTTCATCCCATTTGCATTCATACTATTGCCTGCTGTCCATCCATAAAACACCCCATTAAACAAATAGAACTTTCACTGCTCACTCTTCGCAGCCAGACGTGGCATAACTAATAAGTTCGTCCACAAGATAATCACGGAACTATGTCTCCCAGTCAACGTCCTCAGAAGCAGGATATTATATATGATAAAATATTCTTGAAGTAATTTTCATCACCATCTATATTTATAGCTCTCTCTCAGGTTAGGACATTAGGGATTATCTTATTTAAAACACCAAACGTTATAAATTGTATCAACGTCATGTGGCACATAAGTTAGTATTCTGGTTCCAAGTCGTATTCCAGGCAGACGAACTCAAGTGTATTTTTCTCGCTGTACGTTTCTTGCACGTCACATGCGTGCTCAGCCTCCAATTATCATTAATATTATTTATAATCTATTTCAAATATCTAGTAATGGCTAGATGAATTATTTCATCTAGTATACCTTCAAACATCACCAATCATAAGAGACATAGAGCTGTCAAAAGGAGTCCTTAAATATGACATTGCTAAGGGTATTTTGAGCACTGTTACAAGTCAACTGATTGCACTGAGATTATATTCTGGAACCTTGTATGCAGGAGCAACATATTCTCAAACTAATTTCACATTTATTTTCAAATATGCGTTTTACATAATTTGTCAATAATGACTGAAATGGCAACAAAAATGTAAATGGGTGGGATAATTTTGTAGTTGAAGGGAATAGTTAGAAATAAAAGCATTATATAATGAAATAAGAAAACTAATGGTTTTTTTGCAATAAAGTTGTGGAAGTAACAAACCTAATAAAAGATTGTAAAGAAAGAAGAAAGTAAGAAACAGAAATTAAATATGAACTAAATCTTTACTCTGTTGTAAAATTATTCAACAGAGGATAGGATAAAGAGGATGAACAGCAAAAATATGCAATGTAATTAGCGAAATATGAGGAAAATCTAACGAAGGCGAAAAGAGAGAAGATGCATACAGCTGGTATTGAGGATCTGCATAGAGAGGTATCCTATATTCGATAACTGAGTTAAATTTTAGAAAATACCTCAAATGTGTAAGTTTATCTAAATATTAAAGATACATCAGTTGCAATTCAGGAAACATGCTGAAAGGACGCAATAATGCCAAGTGAGAGAGAAATATAGGAAGTGCAAAGGCGAGTGAAACATGGGAGTGTCAACAGATCAATATCGGTGTGCTATAGGCAGGTGGCAATGCAGAATGAAAATGAAAGCAATGCAGACCCGAATCAATAACCATAACATTAGTGGTGGTGGTCATAGTGCTATTGGTGATCGGTGGTATTGAACTAAACCCAGGGCCTGGATTGTCTTGGGAAGATATGGAGGAGCTAAAGGAAGTCTTGAAAGTGGATAACACGTGGGAAATAATAATGGAAAAACGTACAGAATCGAAGTAATTGAGGACTTTCTAAAAAGCAGAACTTAGTGATATCAAGAGGAGCCTACTACATGATAAGATTGAGATGGTTGAAATGAAGAACAAAGTCCTGGAATTAGAGGAAAACAAAAGAAAGGTGGATCTAAAGGAATGGATTCGAGGTAAGGCGGAGAGGAGGATAAATATAATAATCTAGGGATTGGTAGAGACAAATAAGGAGAACCCAAATGATATTTTGATAGAGTACTTTCCTTAATCAGAGAGTAACTTTAAGTTGAATTCTATGACAGCGACATCGATTGTGTATGTATTCAGATTAGGAAAGACCTACAAAAGTATGAATGATATCGAGCATTATGACACAAAAATGTTTGGTGGGTGCGAAGAAGCCGAAAGGGCAAAAAATATGGACCTAGAAAGAACTTGATCAAGAGGAAATGAAAAATATTAGAACGGTTTGTTTTGATCTAAAAAAGCGCGGCAATCAGGATTAGAAGCTTATATCCGCGGAAACATATTCTTGATTGTAAGTGACACGTGGGATAGGCAGTGGTAGGTGATCCAGCTACGCAAGATGGAGAAACGGCCAGATGTGTCAGTTATGCGGAAGGTCAGAGGATATCGACAACGAACAAGGCCCAGCTGAGGCAGCAGTAGCAGAAGCAGGTGTTGCTGATCAAAGTGGAAGTGGAGACCACGATGATCCAGTTACGAAAGTGAGTCATCACCAATCCAAACAAGTAATACAGGAATGAGTGGTTCCAAAGAGGGATACCAGCTCAGGAAGAGGAGAAGCCAGCGTTAAACTTAAAGGACATGCGGGATAAAAAAGGGCTGACGAGTACTGAGGAAACTACGGGTGAGGAAGCTGCCTCTGTGGATCAGTAGTAGAGTGTCGGCATCCGGGTCCCACGGCAAACTTTTGAAGGTCGGATTAAATTCCATTCGACACTCCATGTCGTACGATGTCGGCATGTAGAAGATCTATGGTGACACATTTTTGGTGTTTACCCGACAAAATTCATTAAATCTCAGCCAAAGACGCTACTCGGTCTGCGATCTAGTGGGCCTAGAGTAAAACAAAACTTCGAAATTGACGAGCAGATAACTAGATGGCATCAAATCTAAATATCCGCACACAGTAGCTGAGGCCATGCAATTATTATTCTTTTAGGGGTGAAGAAGAAAGAATAATTAGTTCCCCAAGTGAATCTATTATTCATTGCGAAAAATCAAGAATGACCAGGAGTAGCATTGCGAGCTCAACAGATATGCTTGCAAATAAATAACAAGGATGGGGAGTGAGAGTAATAGATATAGAGGGTATACTGAGTAAAGTGGGAAAGGATGAGTTCAGGGATTTAATGCGGGAAAATGAGATTACGGCGATTATTGAAACGTGGGTGGCGGATGGCTGTAAGTTGCAAATACGGGTTATAAAATTGGGAGTAGAGCTAATCAGAGTCTGAAAGGGCACTACCCCAGAAGGATATCAGTGTTCATAGAAGATACAATATTTAACCCGTTAGAGCTGTGGAAATCACGATTGAATGAAATGATTCGGGTGAAAAGTAAGTAAAAGAAAGCAGGAGGAAAAAGAAATTTTCATAGGTTTTTGCTACAACCACCCCTTTGAATTTCCCTTCGAAACAATTTCCTTCTTTGATGAGCATGTTGTAGAAATAAACGAGATCAAATTAAAGGATGAAGAGGCAGGAATAATTGTAAAGGGAGATCTCAATGCAAGGATGAGCAAAGAAAAATCCAATGTAGGATGGATAAATAGTTGAAATTCTAATATAAGCAATGCGAAACAAAAATATAATATGCAACAAGCATGGTAAGAAATCACTATAAATGTGTTCAATAGAAGAATTATATATTTTGAACGGCGGATGTGCGGGGGATACAACAGGAAAATCAATGTATATTGTTGAGTCAGGAGAGCGAGCGATATACCACGTTTTAGCACTGCGGGAAACACTAACTTGTACTAAAGACATTCAGGTACAAGACTGGACAACATCCAATCATTTCCCGGCTGTTATTCGATTAATGAGAGATGAAGGATAACTAAAAGAAAAACATACCATTAACTATGCACAGGAACAATTGGTGAGGTATAGATGGTGGGAGGAGCATAGGGACGAATTTAGGAACTATTATAGGGGGAAAATTTTTTAAAATTTGAAGTTGGGTATTGAAAACATGATAGAGAATAATAACATAGAAGAAGCCATAAAAAGGGTTGAAAGATCAATAACAATAGAGGCAAAGGCAATTTAATGATTGTATGAAAGAGTACGTCCGCCTCTGTGGTGTAGTGGTTAGCGTGATTAGCTGCCACCCCCGGAGGCCCGGGTTCAATTCCCGGCTCTGCCACGAAATTTGAAAAGTGGTATGAGGGCTGGAACGGGGTCCACTCAGCCTCGGGAGGTCAACTGAGTAGAGATGGGTTCGATTCCCACCTCAGCCATCCTGGAAGTGGTTTTCCGTGGTTTCCCACTTCTCCTCCAGGCGAATGCCGGGATGGTACCTAACTTAAGGCCACGGCCGCTTCCTTCCCTTTTCCTTGCCTATCCCTTCCAATCTACCCGTCCCTCCACAAGGCCCCTGTTCAGCATAGCAGGTGAGGCCGCCTGGGCGAGGTACTGGTCATTCTCCCAGTTGTATCCCCGACCTAGAGTCTGAAGCTCCAGGACACTGCCCTTGAGGCGGTAGAGGTGGGATCCCTCGCTGTGTCCGAGGGAAAAGCCGACCCTGGAGGGTAAACAGATGATGATGATGATGATGATCATGAAAGAGTAGGGGAAAATAAACGAAATTAATGATACAATGATGAGCGTAAGAAAAATAAAATTGAAATGGTAAATGCACTAAAAGTATCTACAGAAATGAGGGTTCGCAAGACTTAAGTATAGCTTTTCGCAAAATTAGGAAAAAGTACAAAGATTTATTGAATGAAAATATAAAGAAATGGCAGTCCAAACAGAATTATTAAATATATATTGTAAAGAAAACGCAACTAAAAAAATGGAACAAAATAAGCAAAATTTGTAAATAATTTAAAAGTAATAATCTAGCAAGTATTATCAATAAGGAGTTGTCAGTGTATTTCGAAGGTTTGTTATGGGGTAAATTTACATGGAAAATGAACGGAATACAGATTGGTACTGAGCCGTATCCTGCCGGCCCGTAATAACAATTGGAATATTATTTGACCAAATATGTAAAATTTATTCATAAAAGTTAGTCTAACATGTTAAAGCATCGTACCCCAAGATAGTTGATACCGGATGTTGAGCAAGACAGTAAGTCGCTGGATATTGCTTCATATTTCCGTATGACCGTGAGAAAGGATAGCGTACCCAAGCGTTGGCAAGGATCGACACGTGTATTAGATGCTGACCAAGCAAGATATTTCAGCCAATGGGAACTTAAGGATTTGGCAAACCTGGAGGCTACACCGCGCCAAATCTTAATTCCAGGATGACCAACGTGCTCTGTGGATAAAGTCAGTTTCTGTAGGTAATCGGTTTTCCACAGTTTCTGAAGTAAGATATATTTGGAAATGTATTATAAAAATTGGTGGAAGAGATTTGCTAGTGTTTGAGCTGTGTTTTGTAAATATATCACAATAAGTATTGTGTCATCATATATGACGAACTCTCTGATTGGTGTGTGGTTCAGACACCCGGGAACCCCAGCATTATTGGCGTCACCGAAGCCTCCTCAGTAACCTTAGCTCTGGAGAGCGTCATTCCGTAGTAAAAATTTGAACAGTGTGAATGCACCAACTCTGTATGTCCGTGGTAAAGATTTGAACAGTGCGGGTGCACTAATTCCGTCACTCTGTGGTAAAGATTTGAACAGTGCGGATGCATTAACTCTGTGACTGGTGATCGTGATTAACGTGGTGTTATTCCAGTAACAGTAACTGGTTCTCATTGATACTTTAAATTGTGCAGTCGCAATATTTTACTGTACTTGAGTAAATGAAATAGTATAATTTTGGCAAAGTTTACTTTCAATCGATAAAGACGGTGTTCAATGACCGCTGAGTAACAAGTGTAGTGGAAACGTGCTATTGTTTCACTATTTCGCGACGGGCGCGTTTCGCGTGGAACTTCCGTACCGATCCGTG
Source organism: Anabrus simplex (assembly GCF_040414725.1). Lineage (NCBI taxonomy): Eukaryota > Metazoa > Arthropoda > Insecta > Orthoptera > Tettigoniidae > Anabrus > Anabrus simplex. The sequence continues at coordinate 309,395,619 of NC_090270.1, forward strand.
TGCTGCTTTTTAAACTGTATTTTCACCCTTAAAGTGAAGTGTGTAATATATATGTGAATCAGTGTGATTAGCTGATCTGGTAAAAGAAAGGGTATTTCGGCTCGCAGCATTAAGCAGCGAAGAGATTATCAACTATAGTCTTCTGTGTGCCAGTGGATTATTTTCCAGCAAGATGATGGATACGCCTGCAGAGGAAGGAAGTGCATTCACACATGTTAATGATGTGATTAACATGGAGTAGATCCCTAAATCAGTGGGGATGTAAGCTGCTATCCTGGTTTCCCGAGAGTCATGTAAAGTAAGACGCATGTATAATTTATGGCATGATATGTAAGTTATGTTAAGGTACTAGGGCAGTGTAGATAGAATTTTAATTTTCATGTAAAGTAAGCCTGACGGCATGTGTTTGTTTAATTTTGTTACTATGATAGATTCGGATACGAGATTAATGCATGTTTATTTCATTTTCATTTTGCTTTATTATTAGATGTTTGGGAGAATGAGGGATTGATAGGATCAGTTGTTGTTTATTTGTGTATATTACTTAGCGTAGGATATTCCGAGTTTTCCTTATATATATGCTAGAAGGGCTAGATCGACAGGTTCATTTTTATACAACGTTAAACACGTATGAGTTTATTTTATTTCGGTTATTCAGAGAGACAGGTATAGCTATTTTGCATGATGCATGGTTTTACAGAAGCTGATTGAAGGAGCTGCAGAACGTCGTTGTTAAAATAAGATCTTTGAAGTTAAGTTGGATTCTGTTTGCCTGATGGTCTGCCAAGGACTCGAACTGTGTCTCATTATGTGGAAAGGCCAGTGGGATTCATGAGGAATAATGAGATAATAATTGCATGCTGAATTATAATGTATTGGTGCAGGCTGATTGTATGCCTGACAAGATAAAGAGTATTGTGCAGATGTGTGTGCCTGCCTAGTGTCTTCTGAGTATTATTATGATCAGAATGGACAGTGTTAATTCCAGACTATTGAGTCTGATGTTGTTAAATGGCCCAAGCATGCTAAGAAGGAATGAATATACGTGAGTTTCCGTGTAGTTGATGAAAGGCGTTATCCCATGGCAAGCTGATTCCTGGCCTGTGTTTATCTGTATGTGCGAAGGAGACAGTATTTCCTTGTGGCGGCCTCGGGAGACAAAATCCAATCTTTAGCATAGTGGAGTTCAATATTTCTTTACAGCTCATAATCTACCCGGAAGTACATGACGGATGACCGCGCTGTTGAGCGCTCAAACGCAGCAGAAGGCGGCAATGTTGCCCATTGCTTTCTTCATGATATCCAGGGTTATTTATATGTTTTCCCTTACAGGATGATGTTTACATTATTATTTTGTGATTGTATACCTTGTCTCATTGTTTTTAAAGGGAACAGCCCGAGTGCTGAAGTATTGTTGGTTTATCTAGTTCTGTCTAGATCTTTTGCAGTGAACCGGGATTCACATTAGAATCAGTGTAGCATTTAAGACTTTACTCGATATCCAATGTATATATATGTTTAGTTTGATTATTTGAATTATTGTAAATATAGTGTAGGATTTGCCCCTAGTATTTTGCATAAATTACATAGCGTCCATTGCGTCTTAATTATTTTTCTTTTCATCGTAACTTTTCTTTGTAATGTAACTTTTTATTTAATTGTAATTTCGACGACTCTCGGGATTAACTTAACTTTGAAACCGTATCGTTGGGATGCGATAGTGTGAAACTCCATACGGAAATACCACATGGCAGTGTTTGCGTACACTTGTTGCCATACAACATAAACATTGGACTACAAGAAGAAACTCAGTCTTGATTTATATAAATGTTCTTTGTTGAACTTGTTTCTTTAATGTCAAATTTGTATAATCATTCAATTAACGTTTCAAATTTTCGACTTATTTCAATACTTTGAGATCATTTTTTACAAATTATTATTTTTCTTGATTTTATTATTTTCGTGTGATTTGATCGGGGATATTTGTTAATAAATCCATCTTACCCCCTATGATTGTTTCTCATTCGTGTTATACCTCCATTTTCTGTCATTGATTGCTATTTTAGAGTAGAACTTCGACTTTTTATCCTGACCCAATCGACAACCAACCCACACTCTGCCCAACCCTGAGTTAGTCGGATGTTCAAACAGGAATGGAGGCATCGTCCTAGAGGGTATTTACCCCTGGGTACGGTACAGTACGCCTAAACTTGTGGGGTACACTCTGCCTGCACTGGACGTCCCAATAACAACAGCAGACTCCATTTTGAAAAAAGGTAAGGGTGAATGCAAGTGCTATAAGTGGAATCATTTCGGAATTTTTGAACGAGTTAGGTAAAAACAGCCAGATGTTGTAAATAATAACTAGAATATTAAACAACATCTTTGATGGTATAACAATTCCAAGTTCTTGTCAAGAAGGAATTATACGTCCAGTATACAAAAGGAAAGGGGAGAGATCTAATACCAACAATGTAGTGGGATTATCTTGCTGGATACACTTAGTAAGATTTATACCGGGATTCTGGCAAAACGATTTACGAAATGGGCAGAAGATTACTCCGTACTCTCAGCGTACCAGTCGGGATTTTGGAAAGGAATGAGAACCACAAATAATATATTTATAATCAAAACAATAATAGACAAATTTCTAAAGAGAAAAGGTGGGAGTTTATATATTGCAGTGATAGAACTCTGAAACGTTTTTGATTCAGTGAGTAGGCGGGCTGTGGTTGCGACGCTGGTTAGGGTCGGGGTTTCAAATAAAATGATCAGGGCCATAGATGAATTATGCACAGGGATGATATACATGATTAATGTAAAGGAAACTTGACAGTAGAAGAGATATCTTCAAATATTGGACTTAAGTAGGGATGTAAATTATCACCAATATTTTCATACTTTTCATTTATGATGTATTAGATAACCAAGCGAGGAATATAGAACATGTCCATGTATGAATAATAAAGAAATTCCTGGCCTAGTTTTCGCGGACGACATCCTACTGCTCTCTCTACCACCAGGCGTTAAGCAAAACATTCTTAATAGAACTGCTGAACATTGTAGAATATGGAATCTGGAAATATTAATAAATCAAAAGAAATGATAAGTAAAAAGGAAATACATTAAAGAAAAATAAAACATACCGGAGATTAGAGGGTATAGAAATGGAAGTTGTCAATAAAACAGAATATCTAGGAATTATAATGGCATCGAATTGGAAGTGGAATGAGCAAATAAGACGTTTCAAAATGAATTGTTGGTCGCTTTATTCCGCACAAGGTGTTTAGAGAGGAAGTTTCCGAATACAGGATACAAGTTATATCAAAATATTTCAAATGCGCTAGTGATTTCAAGAATGGGGCAGGAATATGGGTCATTGAAGTAGAGGAAAAAGTTAGATGTATAAAATTCTGCAAAATAATTTTGGGGCTTCCAGACTGCACAGCTAATTGTGGAGTTAGAAGATTATGTGAGGATATAAGCATTCAAGAAGATATATCCAGGAAAGTAATAAAATATTGGTTATGATTAAGAAGGGGAAAGGGAAGGTAAATACTGAATTTAGCATGCAAACAACAGACGGAACACTTAAAGGACAATAACTTCCTAACGAATGTGAAAAGGATTCTCAAGAGAATAGGAATGAGAATCTACTGGGGTAAAGAGATTCAGTATAAAGATAAGGAATTCAGTAAGAATTTTCAGAGTGAAAGATATTGAGAAGAGACGATTATGGCAGAATGTGGATCTAAAAGGACACTGCTGGAATTTTGTAAAAACATTCATAATATGTCATAAGGAGAGAAAGTCTTAATAATAGAGAATTGAGAAGAATGGTGTGGTGGCTAATGGGAATTTATAAAAGTAAGAGTCACAGAGAGAGAAATAACGAAAGTCAGTGTCTACTCTGTGGCTATATGCTTTACGTCGCACCGACACAGGAAGGTCTTATGGCGACGACGAGATAGGGAAGGCCTAGGAGTGGGAAGAGAGCGCTCGTGGCCTTAATTAAGGTACATCCCCAGCATTTTCCCGGTGTGAAAATGGGAAACCACGGAAAAGTACTTTCAGGGCTGCCGAGAGTGGGATTACAACCCACTGCTGTATCTCCCCGATGCAAGCTCAAAGCTGCGCGACTCTAACCGCAAGGTCAACTCACCCGGCTCTACTCTGTGGAGCAGAAATGGAAGACGCGCATCTATTAAGAGTTTGTAGGGCAACCGAAGCTCTGAGAGTAAAATATCTCGGAAGTGAATACAAAACACAAATTTGATTTAATTGTCAAAATATTAAATAAAGAGCGGATTACACCGGGAAGAATAGCAAAATTGTTTTATTTTTAAAAGGTATATGGAAAAAGGATATTAAAAACATGGAAAAAAATACAAATAAAAATAATGAAGGAAAAGGATTAGATGGACAAGAGGCCTGCGAATCCTAGATTAATGAATATAATTACTAGTAGGTTAAAATTAATTTCAAATACATAAGTACCTATATAAATTGTTGTATGGTCGTGTCATTATATTCTACTCATAATTCAGCTTTTTGGGAAGGCATGTTGTTATGGTATTATACTCCAAAAATACTTGTGACACAAAGGTAAGCATTCAATAAGCTAATGAAATATACAGTACATGTTGTCCTAGACAATATAGCATTGTTAACGTCTAGGATAAAATAAATTACATTTAGTGTAGTAATATTCAAATAATTATAAGAGGGAAATGTAATACACGTATCACACTTAATGAATTGCAATAAAGGAGCGTTCTTTTCCTTGTTTCAGGCGATCCGGAACCAGGGGATGGGATTACTCTATTCAATTCTATTCTATTCTATTCTATTAAAGATAGATAACAGTGCTATTTTTTGGGATATATGTTGGCAAATTATATTGTACTTGTTCCTAATACGTTTGATTTGTTGGAATATGTTTAGTATTGCTACATTCGTTTACTGACATTTAAGACCACGTTAAGCAACAATCACAAATTGCTGGAAGCCTTCTTTGCTGCCCAAAATCTTTGAATTCTTTCTCAGGCAGTCTGTATTCTTTCCCCTGTCCATCCCCTATTCAGTTCCTCATGGAAGCCTCTAAACCTGTCGATCACTGATCTATACTTTGTTCGATTTAGAATGTCTTCCCGATTCAATCCAGGTTGCTCAATATCCTTTCTTGTCTCTCTGAACCATTTGTCTGAAACTTTAGGCCTACTGTCAAGGGAATATATTTAGTAAATTGTATATTAATAAAAACTTATGTATCATGATTTTAATAAACAAATCGTCTCTCCTCATTTGGTGGTCGTCCAAGATTGTGAGACGATAGTAATCTATTCATTTGTTCATACATTCTTTATATTTTTGTGACAGTATCAAATACAGAAAGATAACGAAGACGTTGATGAAGTATTGAAAAAACCGTCGGACCAAACAAAGGAACAGAGATTAAAGAAGATCAAAAAGCCAAGAGGCGGTTCCGGGGGCCACGGCTTCCCTTAGCAACGGAACGGAGAAAGGAAGTAAAAACAAATGAACAGAGCGCTTCTTAACTTGTGCTGATAATTTACTTGACAATAAATCGTCGAGCTTTAATGAACTTCAGATGCAAGTTAATAACTGATACCAACTTAGAAAGACCACTTAGAACTCCGAAGCTCTTCGATTCTTGATATCTTCCCCCGTATTAAGTACTCAGTGAGTTGGAGATTCTACTTTAAGGTTCACTTGGAAAGAGGCCAGTGCTATCAAATGCTATAGAGGAGAAAACCTATCTAAGTGAAACACTGGAGATATTGTTTATTAAAGTACAAACGGACCGCAATTTGTTAAAAGGGCAGGCGTGAAAATTAAATTATTTTGGTACAACAAAAAAGCTGTTTTATTCCGCAAGTAGTCCCTAGTGCATGATATTATTTTAATACATTTTCCTGTAGCGCTAATTTGATCATAAAGAATAATAAATTATGTTATTTAATACATTTATAATGTACTTAACAATGTGCGGATTGATGTCATTTAATAAAAGGTACAGGTGGTGAGGTGAATTAAAAGGGGCTATAAACACTTCACAAAAATACGCACAGAAACGTTGGTTACATAGAGGAAATCCACAATGGCTGGCTGCCCTATAACATGGAATACTCTACCGTAAAAACATCAAAATTTATAGTATTGACTTAATGCCATTCCAGTTTTCACACTTTTTACCTTATATATTTTTTCCTCGTATGCTTTCCTACTAACTGAATAAAATATTATGTAGCAAAACTCTGTAAAGTCCTAGAAGTAAATCTAGTTAACTTAATTGTCTTTTTGTGTATTATCATCTCCTAGTTACTGCAGGATATTCTCATAGAACTCAGTTTAATTACTGAGTACGTGTGCCTTCAGCATCAAATTTCTTTCTCAATTTGGTCCCTTTCATGGGACTTTTAACAGTCGGTGCAGACTTATGACTGATATATGAGCAGGTACTCTTTGATGGCCTTTAAAAATGTTTGTGGTACAAGACCATCAATATGCATCATATCCTCTCATGTATTGATACAAATAAAATGGAATGAGTTACTTATTATACTTTACTGTCTCACTACTTTCTACCATTATTTGAAGTCCAACGTCTCAGAATACTATTTTCTTACCTAGGTTGCTAATGTTGTGATATGTAATGAATAAAATGTTACGAACGATACAATGTTTCCTACCTTGTCAAGGGCCGCCGAGTGAATAGACTGATGCTCTGTTAACACAAAACAATGGCTCTATTAACACAGTTCAGAAAATACCCAGGAACTGAAAATGACCAAAATAGCGAGGTATGACATCCAAATCTTGCCTTGAACTCTCCAACAGAAGGAGAGTGGAAGAAATTAAGGTGTTAAGATGAATGTGGGGGTAACCAGATAGGACCGTGCCGTGTACCTGGCTAACAATAGGCGCACAAAATTTAATTTTCAAAAAAATTACAATACAAATTATTTCAGTCGGTAAACCTGTGATAAATAGTTACTTATAACCAATCAATAATCTATATAAATAAAGTTGTAGGGAGTCCACTGTCTTTAATTCTATTTATTTTGCCAATTTTTGAGATATTTATTCGTTTTAGGTCAATTCAAGACCTTATCAGTGGTTTTTAGTTTTCGTGTCTGTTTGTCCGCCTGTTTCACTGCGAAAGTCTGGATAGAGCTCGACTACACTTCATATTTATAGTATACTCATTCCAGGAGCGGGCTTAGATATGCATATTATTTAAAAATCACTTAATAGACTGGGGGGTTTATAAGAAGACCAGAACAACCTTTTTTCAATTTTCTCTTATATTTTGATTTTCTGTAAATTCCATAGGCCATATATGAAACGTACCTTCATTTTAACCACCTTATGTTATGCACATAGTTTCGCTTACTCTCCAAATGACGGAAAAAATTACAATTTTCTGCTGGTTTCATGCGCTGCTTTGAGAGAGCGACATACCGACAAGGAACCATGACAACATCTCTGGCTGCTTGTCAGCAGGAAAGTAATGTAATTGCCGTTTTCCTTGACATTCCTGGAAACTCGTGGTTGTTCGTTGGGTAGAGAGCAAGAGAGACACCAAGCTGCCATTCTGCGGTGTATTTCTCTCTTTATAATGAAAACTCCCCATCTCCATCGTGAATGGCATTAGGTAAGTGAGCTTGCCATTATAGTACGAATTTCCGAATTCGATTGCGAATAGCAGTAGGGAACGTGGCTTGCCAGTATCATCCAAACGTCTCAACCGTATATTAGAAGCAACGTGGGGTTTCTCGGATAATGCTAAGAGACATGCAATGTTATATAATCTTTCTCACTGCCTGTACACTCATTTACGGAGAAATTCGTATACAATGTAGAATACTGTAGCGACGCACGGGTAAATTGGCTAGTATTTTATAAATACGTCTAAAAATTTGGAAATGATAAGATCCATTGTACTGAGCTCGTATTCGCTTGAGCCACGATCTCACTGATATAAAATGAATTAATATAAGGTGAAATCTATATTAGGTCCTATTAAACTCAAATAATGGAAAATACAACACGGAAATCTGTCGCTACAGTCAAATCAAAAACTGCCAAGCATTAGTCTGATTGTGAATTAGTTTGAATTAACACCAAGAAAACAGAGAGGGAGGTTGAAATGTGTAATTGTGAATTCTGTACTCTGTCGTATTAGTTGTGGTCGTGATATGCCTGTTTGTTAGTATGTAATTAGTTAAGTACTTAGATATTAAAATTCAGAAGTTAAGCGCTAAAAGTGTTAATTTTCATTTATCACCGGGCGAGTAGGCTGTGCGGTTAGGAGCGCGCAGCTGTGAGCTTGCATCCGGAAGATAGTGGGTTAGAACCCCACTATAGGCAGCCCTGAAGATGGTTTTCAGTGGTTTCCCATTTTCACACCAGGCAAATACTGGCCTGTACCTCAATTAAGGCCATGGCCACTTCCAGGCCACTCCTGAGCCTTTCCTATCCCATCGTCGCCTTAAGATATGTCCGTGAAAGCGCGACGTAAAGAAAATTGAAAAAGATAAAATCTTCATTCACCAACAGGTAATACTTTTGTACCGGTAGAAATATTGCATATTTCCTTTCGTTTAATGGAGTGTTTCAAAAATAAGCGAAGCATCAATCATTTTTTTAACAAATGCTATATTTCTGTAGAATATTTATCAGGTTACAAATTAACTCAGCTGTACGTTCGGTAATTAGAACTTCGCCCACGTCGCATCTAGTTTGGCTAGTAATAACAGTGACGTTAAACAAATATAACAGCATTCATTTAACTGGCTCGTGTTTTGTTATGATAATTAAAATATCTTTTACAAGATCAGGTTTGATTCAGATACGAACAGTCGTGCCTTGTTCCTGTTCCTCCCGTTTGCTTCAGTACAAGCAAGTATGCATGTTTAGTCCTCAGCCCGAAGGCTGGTTGGATCCTCAACAGCTCCGCCATCAGCTGTCATAGATGGCCTAGGCATCACTGAAATGAGGAGTGAGGTAGTTTCCCGTTGCTTTCCTCACCGAGCCAGAAGTTGCTATTACATATCAGTCAGCCAAGCCCACCGAAATGCATGCACCAACCGACCCTATGAGCAATATTTTCACACCATTCATAGCAAGGACTGGCTGCAGAAGGAATGGCAAAACTAGCATCACTCATACCTCAGTCACTTTCATTTTGTCAAAGCTAAGGATAAAGTTGAGACAGATCAATGAAAGTGACAAGATTACTCTACACCATACCAGTTCGCTTCAGTACAAGCAAGAGTACAAAAGAATTCTGTCTCTACTTTTGTCGTGTTTTTGGAATGCAATAACCTTGGCTTGTCTGGTTTATCCAGCAGAATAATTTAATTTACTTAATACATGCTCTTTCATTGCGAGAGCCATTTTAAAGTCCGTTTAAGAGCAATATCGAGCAAGATCATGTTTTCACGGACGGTTGCCCCTCCTGACAATTGAGGAGCTAATAAATAATAACATGTGGTGGTAGTGGGGTTGGTGTTTATTGTTTTAACTGGAAGTACAACTAGGCAACCGTCCTCTATATAACACTAATCCGAGATAAAAAATGGAATGGATCCGGCACTTCGAAGAATGAAGGTATCGGCCAAGGAAAGACAAGGGCCACGAAGGACTTGAAAATGGAAGACTTCTTAGGAATCACAACTTAAAACGTCGGCTTTGGAAAAGATCAACAGTTGACGAAAGGAGGTCATTTAGTGAGGTACCTAGCATAAGTAAGTACAAACAATGCCGGCACTCATCTAAAGACCTCTTGGTCGCCTAGGCAACCTGCGCGTCTGTGAGGATGGAACCCTACATACGATGAAGACGGTACGCATATCCAGCCCTCGAGCCATCAGAATTAACCAGTGAATGTTAAAATCCCAAGTCCTGCCGTAAATCGAATCCGGAACCACGTGGATCAAGGACCAGCACGCTAATCATTTAGACATGGAGCTGGACGAAGAAGAAATTAGTGATGGTGAGTGAAAGTGATTAAGGAAGTGGAAGAAATCATCTGTTGCCTATGAATAGGAACTATCCAGGAAGTGAACATGGGAAATCCACAGAAAACCGACGAATGGGGGTTCGAACATACTCATCTTCCGAATGTAGAGCTCGCTCGGTTCCCTGCCGAAGAGAGACCGCACTGATTCCCGCTTGGTAGAGGCTAGCAGCAAAGGAGATTCGAACAGAACCGATAACTATTTAGCCCGACTCTACTGAACACACAATCTACTGCAGGCTCCTCAAACGTGAATGTATCGCAGAATGCTCAACATCCCCTAAATGAACTCGTTAACGAGATTTAAGTTCACCCGCCGAGACTGCCTGCTGAGGACTGCTGACTGAATGGTTGAAGTAACAGTAAGTGGTGTCTGAGGGTTATATAGATAGCTTTAAGATCATTTTAGTTATAGAAACTACGGAATAATGTTTCATCAGAGTTGTAAGAAAAACATATTAGATTATTATTAATTTTATTTTGATTTGATTTTGTTCCTAGAATTCATTAGGATGGTAAACTCCACTTTTTGACATTTTGCACTATTTAGTTTACCCTTACTCTTAAAGAACGTTTAAATTATCTTTAAGTTTCCAATATTTCTCATGCTCACCATTTATGTGATGTTTACTTTTAAATCCAACTTAAATTACGTCAGTTTTCAATAACTTATTAAATTTATTTACTTTAAAATATTAGTGTTTCATTTTAGATAATAAACAAAATGTGGTTAAGTGTACGAGAGAGCCTCCAGCCCTAGCTTTTCCACTGGACAAGGCACTAATAAATAAATAAATAAATAAATAAATAAATAAATAAATAAATAAATAAATAAATATACGCAACGTGTCACAAACAGGAAGGTTCTGTGTCGCGCCGGAAAATCATGAGATTTCATAAACCTGATCGCAGATGTTAAGAGAAGAGGGAAAGGCGAACGAAGGTGGAGAAGATTATTCTGGGCACGGAACTTCTGATAGACGTTTGATATGCACGATGTGGTAATATGATATGGGAAACATAAACTAGGAATAATTACTCCATGAAGAAGAGAAAAGAGGTCAACAGAAGAAGAGGAAGAAGATGTGTTTACACGAATTGTTTCAAAACTTCATTTCCTCGGTGAATCACTCAAGTACTTTGGTCATATTAGGATGGGAAGATAGCACTTCAAAGGAACTGTACTTCACGATGGCATAATTGTAGATTTCGATGGTTTCTATCGGAAGATCCTGTTATCATGCTATGACAGTAAAATACTTGTCATTCTCTTGTAACTCGACCAACGGTGAAGTGCAATGAAATGTCACAGGCCTCTATTCCGACGGTCGTTCATACAAGGCGGAGGCAAATCTGAAAGTGGGTGAGGCTTGTTATGTGCGACACACACTGCATGCTACCGAGTTCTACATCTCTCCATAATTGTGTTCCTACTTCATTCTAATTGTTACGGTGTTTTCCGTGGTAGTTAGAGGTGAAAGAAGGTGCGGGGGGTGAACAGGTCTCAGGCTACGAAATTAAAGTGAATTTAAAATTGAACAAGGTTATATTTTCTTAGCAAAAACAAGAAATAACAATAATGGCAGGTACAGAGTAGCAAAACCACTAATCGAGAATGTACACTTACATGATTTGGGCTCCGAGAGCCAGACACACAATTCTTGAGCAATTAGCCCAACTTTACGATATACAGAATTCAACAAAGGGGCAGAAGACCCCAATCAAGCCCAGGAGCACTTGCTCCAAATTACACAGTAAAACCTCCTCGAGGCATACAACACTCAATTTTCGAAAAAGAGCCACTCGCTCTCAACTTTAAGCCTATCAAAGGCCACACCAAACTCCACCTTCAAGTTGTCCTCTAAGGACATATACACAGGGGTAACATACCCAACCTACTGAGGTCTATTAAGTGAGAAAAAGGTTAAGTACATGACCTCTAAAATAACAATTTGAGAGGAGGCGATCTGCACTCCTAATACATTGGTTTAAAAACCTGATCTGGCTCTAGGCCGCTAATGCAAGGGCTAATCCCATACTACGGAGGTGACTTAGAAAAGAACAATTTACATTACATTAAGGGAGAATCGGTTGTGAGAAATAAGTTCACCTCAAAACAATATGAGTGGGAGCTCGAGAGGGTTAAGCACTCTCTATCCCAATATGTAGCTTGAAAGCGAATAGATACAAGGATTCTTTACATTTTAGGAAAAGTTACATGGTAGAAACGCTTCGGACCCGCCCCGAGAGTTAAACTGCTGAGCTAGCAAGAAAAGAAGTTATTAAAAGGCCATTACCTTGGTGTTGAACTGCTCCCCGAAGAAAGAGGCGCTTACCGCCCCCTGCTATGTACTTTACACACTGAAAGATGGTACTGAAGTGGCGCAGAGACCCTAAAATCAGCAGTTTATATACTCTCGCGGAAAGTTCGAGGCGTTTCAGGAAGGAAAACACCCGCCCACAATCATTTTATTGGTGGATAAAGAAAACCCCTACACAATATGAAGAAGAAACACATTATTGGTGGAAAATTAATTAAAGAAATTCGGGATTGGCTAAATTCAAAACAAGGGGAAAGAAAGGGTTAATATTGCCAACTTAAACAATGACTGAAAGAAATTTAGCAAAGAACAAACTTTTGAAATTAAATTTTCTCCAAAAAAAACAGTTCTTTCACTTCGCACTAGGGTGCACCGTTGTAGTTCTTCAATAGTGTCCTCTAGAAGAGAAAGTTCAAACTTCTTACTACAAGCAAAACAAAATTACATCGAAAACAACACAGTTCAGAAACTTCAAAATTTCCAAGTAGTGGCATCTTCAGGGTAACTTGAAAATTAACACATAAGACAAAGTTCAGACTTCTTCCAGTAGGGGAGTTTCAACTGGCGCAATGTTTAAATAAGCAGCGTGGAGGTGTACCGCCCGGTACAGACCTCCCCCCCCCAAAAGTTCCTCTAAGGGGTAACACAGAAGAACATAAACTTTTGTTTGAAAACAAGGTCCAAGTTATGATGTTGCTATGGAGATTAATTGCAGAAGCATTTATCAAAATAGTGAAAATTTGATTTGATCCAGTTTCAAAAATTCTTGTAGTAACCGTTGAATTAATGTCTTTAAGTTTGTAGGAATTGAATTCAGACGAAAATCTTTTAATACTTGAAAGTGAAGAAAAATTTTCAAAGTCCACCAAATATTGCAGTAGAATTCCCAAGTGTAGTAATTGCTGATAGTAAATGTCCATGTAGTTGATTAAATTGGATGGCCAGACCGGCCGCTGCAGCTTGTGTTCAGAGAAGGCCGCTCGGACCCCTCAAGTACCCTGAGATACCGCTCGCCCTCACTATGAGGGGAGCAGTGGTGTTGAAGCACGCCGCGCCCGCGGTGAACATGCAGGTCGCGGGCCAGTTACAGGTTGTGCGCCGCACATCAGCCTTGGCCGGGAGGAGGGCTCCGGCTCGCCGTGCACCTGTCGTCCTCGCTGGAGTAGAGGGGGCCCTTCCTCTATCCCAGTCGCGGCACAGCGCCGCGCGGCTGCGGGGGCACTGAAACATTAAAGCTCGGCGGCAGAATTTTTGTTGAACCAGAATAATAGTAGGGTACATTTATTGTGGTGAGGTTGAGGGGCCAGCGGCGTGGAGAAATTCTTTTCATAAGCAAGCCACTGTGTATAGTGGAGCAGGAGACGGGAGCGTGGTAATGGCCGTGGCAAGGTCAGGATGGCAGTTTAACTGTGCGGGGAGGGTTTACAATAAATGCTTAAATATTTAAAAAAAATATTACAGAAAGGGCAGAAGGCCTTAAAAGTGAAACCTCTCAGAGAAAAAAAATATAACCTTCCTATTTCTTTCAAAATAATATGAAGCAAGTTAACACAGAAATTACACCGGTTTCACCTGTGACAGGTGAACTCTAAATATCCTCTCGGTGGCTGGATTGCTTAATAACAACGTAACCGGCGTAAGGAAATCGAGAATGACACACGGCCCATGAAATCTGGGGGCAAGCTTGACCGCGGGAACTAAATTCTTGACCATCACTTGGTCGCCTACCTTCAAATTGGTGGGTCTCCGTCCACGATCATATCCTTCCCTAACCTTTTCATGAGACACTTTAAGATTGGCTTTAGCCTTCTTCCAAAGATCTTTGATATTATCCGGATCTATTGTCTCGGGTAGAATGTCACTCAGAGACCAGAGGTTAGAGAGCGGCGTGTTGGGAACGAACTTAAACATCAAAGAAGCTGGAGTAAACTTGTGAGATTCATGAACCGCCGAATTCAAAGCAAAAGCTAACCAATGCAGGGACGTGTCCCACCTAGAATGATCTTCATGATGATAGGCAATAAGCGCGGACCTGAGATTACGATTAACCCGTTCAGCCAGAGATGGTTGAGGGTAATAAGCAGAAGTTGTCACATGAGAGATGGACAAGTCAAAACAGAATTTACGAAAAAGATTTGATGTAAACGCCTTAGCATTATCAGACACAATATATTGGCACGGCCCAAAAGAAGCAAAAATAGAATTTAGGCAAGTAATGGTGGACTGAGCGGTAGCCAGCTTAGTCAGAAATAACCAGGAAAATCTTGTAAAACCATCTACACATACAAAGATGAACTTGTTGGCATTTCCCATTGACTGGGGGAAGGGTCCTACATAATCAATATACAGGCGTTCCATGGGGCGCGACGCTTGATGCGAAGACAAAAGGCCGACCTTGGTGGACATGGTGGGTTTACTAAGCAAACAAGATTTACAAGCTTTTACTAGTTCACGGATTTCACCGTCCATCCCCTTCCAGATGAACCTTTCACGAATCTTTTCACGAGTTCTAAAGATTCTAAGATGCCCCCCTAATGGGGTCTCATGATAGTACTTGAAGATCACAGGTACAAGAACAGCTGGAACGACAACCTTCATCATCTTATCATGCCTTGATGGGCAACATAAAACACCATTCCTCAGAACATAAGGGACAACATGTTCCCCAGAAGAAAGGGTTTCCATTATCGGAGCCAGCGTCGGATCTTCGCGTTGGTATTTCTCGATATCCCTAAAGAGCAGGGGAGCATCTGTTAAGATGGCATTAACATCAGATAGCATGGACTCGGGAGGAGAAGAACTATCGACCGGATCATGGGTCTCGACCTCGTTGGAAAACATACGGCTGAGTCCATCAGCAACAACATTTTCGGTACCTCGGATATGCCTGACATCGAATTGGAAGGCAGAAATACGGATGGCCCAACGGGCTATACGACCAGTACGACGCGGCCTACCTAAGACCCAGCTTAAGGCTTGATTATCTGTCTCCAGGTCGAATTTGACATGTTCCAGATAGAGACGGAAACTTTCTAAGGCAAATAAGACTGCCAAGCCTTCGAGCTCATATATGGAATACTTTGCTTCTTGAGCCGATAGAGTCCTAGATGCATAGGCGATGGGTCGCCTCCCTAGTTCAGTCTCTTGAAGAAGGACTGCAGCTACCGCCGACGACGACGCGTCGGTTTGGACGATGAATTTCTTCGAGAAATCAGGCATAGCAAGGACAGGGGCATTACAGAGAGCTAATTTAAGATCTTCAAAAGCGGCTTGTTGAGAAGGTCCCCACTCAAATTTGATGCCTTTCCTACGAAGAAGGTTTAAGGGCGCCGCTCTATTAGCGAAGTTAGGAATAAACTTCCTGAAGAAATTCACCATACCAATGAACCTGGCGATACCTTTAATGTCCTTGGGAGGTTTAAAATCACGGATGGCCTGTGTTCTAGAATGATCGACGGCAACACCATCAGGTGACACAATATGCCCTAGGAATGACATAGAGGGCTTAGCAAAGGCAACCTTGGACAACTTGACAGTTAACCCAGCCTTACGAAGGCGATTGAGAACTTCTCGCAGATGATCTAGATGTTCTTCAAAGGTCTCCGAAAATACGACGACATCATCCAAGTAGTGATACAAGTACTCAAATTTGATGTCAGAGAAGACCCTATCTAGCAGCCTAGTAAGTACAGCTGCTCCCGTGGGGAGCCCGAAAGGCACGCGGTTGTATTCATACAAATTCCAATCCGTGGCAAACGCTGTAAGATGTTTAGACTCTTCCGCTAGGGGAATTTGATTATAGGCCTGATTCAGGTCCAAGATAGTAAAGAACTTGGCCTTACGAAACCACGAAAAACAAGAATGAAGGACAGGAAGGGGCACAGATTGTAACACCACCTTCCGATTGAGAGCCCTATAATCAATGACAGGCCTGAAGCCTCCTTGGGGTTTCGGGACTAGAAAAATAGGTGAAGAATACGCCGACTTAGAGGGCCTAATAATACCATCCTTCAACATCTGATCGATGATTTCTTTCAGAGCCTTCATTTTTGGTGGAGATAGCCTATAAGGTGGAAAACGGACAGGAATCGAATCCGTGACCTCAATTTTGTATTCAATAAGGTCAGTAACACCAAGAGTATCAGAGAACACCTCTGGAAACGACTGACACAACTTACGAATACTATCAGCCTGCTCCTCAGGTAGATGTCTAAGGTCTAACAACATCTCATCCTGGGTAGGCGAAATAGATGAACATGATGCAGAATTACATTTTAACAAGGGGATTTTACAATTGGAAGCAAATTTGAAAGTGCACGACCTACTCTGAAGATCGAGCACAAGACCAGTGTGAGAAATAAAGTCGGCTCCCAATATGATGGGGCAAGACAAGTGCTTAGCCACAAACAATTTGATTTTCCATGTAAATTTAAAAATACGAATTTTGACATTTACAGAACCGAGAATTTCTAATGGAGATGAATTAGCCGAAACATATTGAACAGGAGATGAACCATAGTCAGGTAGTTTACAAACAGATTTCAATTTTGAATACCATTGATCCGAAATAATTGAACAAACACTGCCTGAATCTAATAAAGCTGTTATTGGTTCATTATTTAACTCAATTTTGAGAAAGGGGACCGGTGCGGGGGTATCCGCCGCAATCCTAAGACATTCTTTGGGGCATTCAAAAGATGAATTTGAATATTGAACGTTCCCTGCATTTTCGACCTGTTTACCAGGGGCTGAGCCTCGGGAAGAGGGATTAGTCGACTCAGCCGAAGCCACTAGTCATTTTTTATTATTGGCATTGGTGGAATTTGCACCAGAAGTTGAGCAGGAGGGGGTGCTATTTGAGTTTGGGCAATTCTTGGCGATATGTGAGAAAGCCCCACATTTAAAACAGCCTTGTGATGAATCAGCTCCATTATTTGCCCTACTAGACTTCATCAGTGGACACTTATTGCGAAGATGGTCCGGCGACCCGCAAGAATAACATTTACGGGGTGTGACTGGTCGCCGAGGTGGAGGCCGAAGATTACTAAAAGAGGGAGGGGGTTCTTTCGCGACACGCAAAGAATCGGCGTATCTAACTCCTTCCGCTGAGACGGCCAATGCTTCAAGTTCAGAGAAAGTTTGCGGGCACGCCGCGAAACACAAATATGACCTATAGGATGGTGAAATGCCTTCCACAATAGCTTGTACAATCTGATCCTCAGGGAAGTGAAGAGCAAACACCCTAGTATAGAACTTAATATCTTGGATGAAATCTGCCAAGTTTTCATCCAAGCGCTGTACCCGATAATATTACTTCTGAATAAGGGAGGACCTTGTCCTAGCCGGGATGAAGTTAGCTAGCAAGTGGGCGTGGAAGTCTTCAATCGATGATTGCTCGGCAATGGCTCTAACTATTTTGTCTGAGGTAATACCTATTGCATAGGGATAGATGATTTGCAAAATCTGACATGGGGAAAGAGAAAAAACAAGGGCATGATCCTGAAATTCAACTAAAAACCTTAAGAAAGAAATAACTTCACTGGTGGTATTAACAGAAAACTTCGAAATACCTCTGAGCAACATTGCCAATGGATGAGGCAAGCTGCTGAACCCAGGTGATATCGTAGGTAAAGGTTTCAGTGGCAAAGAAGTTAATTCAGAACGTACATTATTCAACGATGCACGGCGTTCAGACTCGTTGTCCAATGGGGTAGAGATCGTTTGAGCTCCAACGGTTATCCTATTGACTTCTCCCTTAGGAGGCTCTTCCTCGCTACCTACATTCACCGTGGTGGGTTGATCGATTTTGGGAGGAACTTCCCCAGTTAACAATTGGGTAACCTTACTGGATAATTCCGAAATACTTTCAAGCAACGTACTAGCTTCCTTCCTCTGAACGTCATTCAACTTCAGAGACAACAGATCGTTAACTCTATTTGAAAAATGAAATAGCCTGGCTTGCACCCGCTTAATTTGATTCGGAGAAGGATCATTTTCGTCAAAAAAACTAACTACAGATGCTAGCCCAGTAGTATTCTCGGTGATCGTGGAAAGAGAGTCGTCAATTTCTTTCTCTCCCAAAGGGGGGATGGAAATGGGCAAATCAAGGGACTCTCTAAGCTTGTTTGTGTCTACTGCAACCGTGCCTCCAGATTGCACATTTCAAATAGACAATTCATAGATCAACTCCTCCTTGCGCAAATAGTTAAGATGGAGAACATCGCGAGGGCCGGGCATGATGACAGAACAATTTTGAAAAAGGAAAAAAAATCAAAGTTTCCAGCAACAGAGAAAATTGTTAGAGTTCGAATCAAAACAATGTTTAGCCGTCAAAAGGGGCTAAATTGAGACCCATTCAACCACGCTCTGCTACCACTTGTTACGGTGTTTTCCGTGGTAGTTAGAGGTGAAAGAAGGTGCGGGGGGTGAACAGGTCTCAGGCTACGAAATTAAAGTGAATTTAAAATTGAACAAGGTTATATTTTCTTAGCAAAAACAAGAAATAACAATAATGGCAGGTACAGAGTAGCAAAACCACTAATCGAGAATGTACACTTACATGATTTGGGCTCCGAGAGCCAGACACACAATTCTTGAGCAATTAGCCCAACTTTACGATATACAGAATTCAACAAAGGGGCAGAAGACCCCAATCAAGCCCAGGAGCACTTGCTCCAAATTACACAGTAAAACCTCCTCGAGGCATACAACACTCAATTTTCGAAAAAGAGCCACTCGCTCTCAACTTTAAGCCTATCAAAGGCCACACCAAACTCCACCTTCAAGTTGTCCTCTAAGTACATATACACAGGGGTAACATACCCAACCTACTGAGGTCTATTAAGTGAGAAAAAGGTTAAGTACATGACCTCTAAAATAACAATTTGAGAGGAGGCGATCTGCACTCCTAATACATTGGTTTAAAAACCTGATCTGGCTCTAGGCCGCTAATGCAAGGGCTAATCCCATACTACGGAGGTGACTTAGAAAAGAACAATTTACATTACATTAAGGGAGAATCGGTTGTGAGAAATAAGTTCACCTCAAAACAATATGAGTGGGAGCTCGAGAGGGTTAAGCACTCTCTATCCCAATATGTAGCTTGAAAGCGAATAGATACAAGGATTCTTTACATTTTAGGAAAAGTTACATGGTAGAAACGCTTCGGACCCGCCCCGAGAGTTAAACTGCTGAGCTAGCAAGAAAAGAAGTTATTAAAAGGCCATTACCTTGGTGTTGAACTGCTCCCCGAAGAAAGAGGCGCTTCCCGCTCCCTGCTATGCACTTTACACACTGAAAGATGGTACTGAAGTGGCGCAGAGACCCTAAAATCAGCAGTTTATATACTCTCGCGGAAAGTTCGAGGCGTTTCAGGAAGGAAAACACCCGCCCACAATCATTTTATTGGTGGATAAAGAAAACCCCTACACAATATGAAGAAGAAACACATTATTGGTGGAAAATTAATTAAAGAAATTCGGGATTGGTTAAATTCAAAACAAGGGGAAAGAAAGGGTTAATATTGCCAACTTAAACAATGACTGAAAGAAATTTAGCAAAGAACAAACTTTTGAAATTAAATTTTCTCCAAAAAAAACCAGTTCTTTCACTTCGCACTAGGGTGCACCGTTGTAGTTCTTCAATAGTGTCCTCTAGAAGAGAAAGTTCAAACTTCTTACTACAAGCAAAACAAAATTACATCGAAAACAACACAGTTCAGAAACTTCAAAATTTCCAAGTAGTGGCATCTTCAGGGTAACTTGAAAATTAACACATAAGACAAAGTTCAGACTTCTTCCAGTAGGGGAGTTTCAACTGGCGCAATGTTTAAATAAGCAGCGTGGAGGTGTACCGCCCGGTACACTAATAATCTCATGAGACTCCTAACGGTTACAGTTATTCTTTCGAGTATATTATTGTATCCTTGTACAAATAAACAAAACACTCGCCATGGAATTAAGGCCTCAAGCATCTTGGCCCGCTCGAGAGCCTGCAGATTACGAAGTGACGCATGGTCAGCGCTGTGACTACTCTCGGCAAGTATTCTTGATTTTCTAGAACAAGGCCGCTATCTCACCTTCAGATAGCTCCTTAATTGTCCTCCCGTAGATTGAATGGACCTCAAACCAATCCCGAGATCCATGTAAAAATCTTTGATCAGGCCGGGAAACGAATCTCGTTTTCCCAGGTCTCCCGGGTAAGAAGCAGGCTCGCTACCCTAGCAGTACATTATATTCAGTACATTATATATTCCGAATTGGCTCCACGTTTTAGAATGTACCAACTAAAGGATACTATTATATTGTACGTACACATTACTCCCGAATCTCTGAATGTACAGGTTGTCTGCAAATTGAAATGAAATGAAACGAAATGAAAAGGCGTACGCCTAGGGCTTTTATATCCGAGGACATGTTAGGCTCTCCAGGTGCAGGTCTTTTGATTTGGCGCCAGTAGACGACACATACACCCAACCCCTGTGCCGGCGGAATTAACAAATGATGGTTAAAATCCCCGACCCTGCCGGGAATCAAACCAGGGACCCCTGAGACCAAAGGCCCGGCCAGCACACTAACTATTTAGCCATGGAACCGGACAGGGTGTCTGAAGGAAGCACCATCAAGTAACTTTTTGTTGATACGAAAAAATTTTACAGCATAATAAATAGATTAAATATAATTCTAATCAACTTCCATTCAGCGCAAGAATTCTGGAGTTATCCAGAATGACGGAGACGTGTGAGTGCCAGATCGACCATGGTCATTTAGATCGTGTCTATACATCATATTTCTGGCGGCCCGCCAGCACCGTATTTTCTACTTGCATGTGTCCCATATTGGACTATTGATGAATGGGATGTCTAAAATTGATTTCCACAGGGGTACTACTGCCTGCAGATAGGTGACGCCAGAAGACGAAGAGATAACAACCGGACAGCCACTCGCTGTGTGTTGTTCAGTGCGACCCACCTAATGCGCACATTTGATACAGCAGCAGTACAGCTGATGTCAATATATCGACAAAGGCTGGTGTGCTGAGCATCGACGAATACACAGACATAATTTTAAAATTATATGAAAATTCTGGTCGAAATACAGGCGAAGCTCGCAGACGCTATGCACAGGAGTTTACAAATGACCGCCTGCGTTCTATACACATATTTGTAATTGTGAGATAATGGATTCTTCAAGGCACATACAGCAACTTTTTGGAGGAGTAGAATGGCTCTACTTGTACAATGATCAGTTATTATACTACATTTTTCTGCATCATTGGCGTATTTCCAAATGCACCCTGTTACAGAATTTCAATAATAAAATGACTGCTATTTCGTTTCACATACGAAATACTGCGCGTTGTAGTGCTCCTTTGTCATAAAGAGATCAGGCATCCCGCTCATCACTAGTGCATGCGGGACAGTTACAGGTAGCAAGCGCGGGGTTGGAGGGCCACCTGGTATATCACCTTCATGGGATGATAGTTGGTGCAATCGTGCACGCCACCTTTCCATTTGCAGATAGGAAATAATACACTTTCTCTCTACCCGTTCAGTATCTTTGTCTCATCCAGGATTCTGTCGTTTTATCAGAATTTGATCACGATTGGCGCCCAACATAAGTGGTCTTAAAATCTTCTGTCGACACATTTCCAGGTCCTGCCGCTATTCTTTATTATTTGTTATTCGCTAGAAGGTTCCCGAACGCTTCATGATAGGTCTTCACTTCCTCAGGGTTGTCGTCGGATTTGGGCCCCGATTCTCTTCTTTCCCCTCTGTTCACAATATCCTCCACGTGTTCCTCCCATCTGGTACCGTTTCTCTGCGGATTAAGGTATGAAGTGAGATGTTCATAGTGAGTTTTTACGACCAGATACCTTTCCTGACGTTAATCTGATTATAAGATTTAATGAAATGAAATGAATGACGTGATGTATGATATTAGAAAAAGAGAGGGTGAAACCCGGTGGCTGCACATACCCTAGTCCTGTCGCATAGCACCAGGGGGTCTGCTCAAGAGTTAAAGTCCCATCCGACAGACGAATGACCATCAACAGTGTGACATGCTCTCACACCATACGAATACTGAGGAGAGTTTTATATTTGAATCCCGGTCTTTTGAACGCAATCTAGTGATTAGAAATTGTATGCCAACACATCTCCTACCCTGCCGGCCAACATTCTGACGATCAATTTCTTTCAGCTAACCATACTCCAACCCGATGATGATGGTGCCAGATCGTATAGACTTCAAGCCTCAAAAATCGTTGCCACATGGTGAAATTCACCCCTACTAAAGGCAAGTAAGAGACGAATGAAGGCTTGCATAAAAGTGAAAATTAACAAGAATAAATAAGGAACTTCCTAGAAATTTCCAAAACTCCCGAGTGAGATTTGAAGTTGGAGTTCAGAAGTAAAATAGCATAGCTTAAATAAGCGAGTGTCAGTAGTTCTTCATCTGATAGGAGACATAGTTTCTAAAGGAATAAGGTGCAAGTACATAGGAACAAAACACTTTGTATTGACTGAAGTATTATAACCGTGATATGAATCTACTGGAGGGAAAAAAACTATCGATACGTCTTAACGATTGTGTTCTGGCCTTTTAATCTGAAGAACTTTAAATATATGGTCCACCTGTTAGCTACCATTATACTCGTGATATACATGTCAAAAACCTACAGGATGTTTCCAGTTTCTACCGAGTCAGGAATGGAATGAATGAAGCACCCATCTAGTGGAGTGATAGGAATTGTGCCGGCTGCCGAAACCAGTCGCACTCCTCTGGGAAAATGATTAATGACTGACAGTTTGCGTAGCTTATGGTGAAAGCGGTGCACAGAAACTCGCGTCCATTATTCCTTGCTATTATAAGTTCCATACTTCTCGTGGGTCCAGTCTATCCCTTAAGAGCTTTGGTATCAAAAATGGCGCTAAAACATAAAACCTCCTACCCTGTATATAACATATTGTGACCGCTTTTATTTTGTTCTAAATATTTGACGATTGAACTACCTCTACGAAATGTCGGAGTGCCTCATCAGCATTGGTGCAAATGTTGGTACTGATCAGTGGAGGCTTGTGAATTTCTATAACGAATGAACAAACTTACTTTTGATTTTATAGATATAGGTTAAAAATGAAATGTCAACTGTAAAATTACGTTCTCGTGTTTACTACATACCTTGTTCCGATAGTGACTATCAAGCGGTGCGTATTCTACTTGCTGCCATCACCTCCAGTACACCCCTATTCGAATTTTCTCCTCAGGTTTATAGTTTAACACAGAATAAATCAAACCACCATGGATCCTTTCTAAGGATAGCAGATACCATCCTTATAAATGCTGCGAAAGGCTCCGAAAATAACAAGACGCAAACTTATTTGGTGGACAAGCTACAGGCAAAAGATGGATGTGATTCAGTAAAGCCAGCATCCATTTTGTCTGGGCCTCTGGGACAACACGTCAACTCAGTGGATATGTTTTACATTACGTGATCCCTCTGGCGAAGATGTGAGTGGCAGAGAAGAATTACAATATTGACACTCTCTTTATCCAGTCTATCGCTCTCTGCTGGCAGCTGAACAAAGACTGGGGGATTCAACTTCCCGCATGAGGCTGTTTCATATGGAGTTCCACGGGGAGCTACGATAGCTCAGTATATTGAAGTGACGAACAACGTGGCCTGAAGTGACTTTCGTCGATTGTTATTATTGTTATTATATAACAATTTGTTTTACGTCGCACCATATGGCGACGAAGGGATAGGAAAGGGCTAGGAGTGAGAGTAAAGCACTCGTGGCCTTAATTAAGGTACAGCCCCAGTATTTCTATTGTGTGAAAATGGAAAACGACGGAAAACCACCTACGGGGCTGCCGACAATGGGGTTGAACCGGCTGTCTCCCGAATGCAAGCTCACAGCTGCGCAACCCTAACCGATTCCTTAATTGTCCCATCTGAACGCAATATAATAATAATAATAATAATAATAATAATAATAATAATAATAATAATAATAATAATAATAAATATATTTGCTGGCAGGACCTAGTGTTTACAGTGCACTATGTCTTCTGGTTTAGGCTAGAGCAATTTTGTTACTTTCATTGACCTGTCTCTGTCTTATCCTTGACTTTGACAGTATGAAAGTGACTGAGGTATGAGCGATGCTTGTAATGCCATTCCTTATGCAGCCAGGCCCTGCTATGAATGGTGTGAAAATTTTGCTCATAGGGTCGGTTGGTGTATGCATTTCAGAGGGCTTGGCAGACTGATATGTAATAGCAACTCTGGCTCATTGAGGAAAGCAACGGGAAACTACCTCACTCCTTATTTCCCTAGTACGCCTCTTCAGTGATGCCTAGGCCATCTTTGACAGCTGATGGCAGAGCTGTTGAGGATCCCACCAGCGGAATCGCTGACGGACTGAACATATATACAATAATAATAATAATAATAATAATAATAATAATAATAATAATAATAATAATAATAATAATAATAATAATAATAATCTAATAAAATATTTGTGAGAATGGATCCAATAAAACAGGCTTGATAGGGAAGCGAGTAAAACAAGAGTTAGAAAAGTTGGAATAAGAATTATTGTTCGAATTACATCGTAGGCAGCTCTGGCAAAGGTTTCCGGTGGTTTCCCATTTTGACCCCAGGATATTTCTTGTTTGATATATTCTGATATGAGTTGGTGCAAAAATATCGCTCATAGGGTCAGTTGGTGCATGAATTTCAGTGGGCTTGGCAGACTGGTGTATAATAGAAACTTATGGCTCGGCGAGGAAAGCAAAGGGAAACTATTTCACTCCACATTTCCCCAGTAGGGGCCGATGACTTTCGATGTTAGGCCCCTTTAAACAACAATCATCATCATCATCATCATCATCATCATCATCATCATCATCATTTCCCTAGTATGCCTCTTCAGTGACGCCTAGGCTATATATGACAGCGGAACTGTCGAAGATCAAACCAGCCTTCGGGCTCAATACCCAACAACACACACTTCAGTATGCTTGAATTTTAAATTAAAAAATAATGGTATTGCTACATCTACCTGTACTTAGTTTTACAGTTTTCGTAAGGTTGGCGTTGGGAAGGGTATCCGGCATTAAAATCGAGCTCCCTCGTCGGGTATAATGTTGCTAAGAAACTACCAGGAATAATTATAAGAATAAGAATAAGAATAAGAATAAGAATAATTTTTACGGGGTTTCTGTGGAACGCAGAGGTGTAAGAAGGTGCGGGCTTGAATGGGTGGGCAGAGAAAAAGATGAGAGCACAATTTAAAACACTACAATTTGAAATTTGATTTCTTTCCTTCCTTTTCTTCTGACTTTAAACTTTGATGAACAACGCTCGTCAGCTCTGATCACAACATTAACTCACAGTCAAAATTTTACTTACAAAGTGAGCTTGTAGCTCAGAGTTACACTATTTTCAAAGATCACCTTTGTTCCACTCAATTTACAGTCTAGGAGACTGAGCTCGAAAACTTACTACAATCTAGCCTCTCCAAGGCAAAATTTTTCTTATACAAACAATAAATAAACGTAGAAAACAGAGTTTACTGTCTTTTCTGCTAGACAGTCTGATTCTCAATTATCTATAATTCATGACAATTTAAGGAGAGGCAATAAGCACCCACTGTAAAAGGCCTTAGTGGTAAAAAGGAAAGGTTTAAGAAATCGGCCACAAACAAAATGTTAGGAGGCAAAACCAGTGCACTACTTTTGAAATACAATTGAAAACACTTAAAACCCTATATACACTTATGGCCCGAAGTTACAGAGGCTAAGCCTAAACTGCAGACTAGATGGTGACAAATATTAAGTTCCAAAAATAGAGTTAAAATTAAAGTTTTAGTTACATCTTCCCCAGCAGGGATTAGAATAGAGTCCTTAGACAACACGGCCCAAAAGCTCCCAGATATTATAGCGGAAGGGAAAGTTACAGAACTATATAGGCCGATAGCTTGTACAAAACCCCCAATATTGCTTGGCTAACAAAATAAATCCCAAAATTTGTAATTGGCTAATAATTTCAGGAAGAAGGAGGCTATGTGCCGCTGACCACTTCAGCACATAAAAAACATTACAAACACTTCAGGTTAACAAACATCGAAAATGCAACATTCCTTTAAAAATTAATTGTCCGTCCTCCCACCAGAGAGGGCACATAAGTCGACAGTAGAAGATTCAAGTCTAAAATTTCTTCCAATACACATTTCCGGGTTTACGTCAGAGATGGCCTTCTAAAAGCCGCTCAGTTCAAATGCACGTAGAAAGTGTACCTCCGGTATACTACTACTACTACTACTACTACTACTACTACTACTACTACTACTAATAATAATAATAATAATAATAATAATAATAGTAATAATCGTACGATGATAGGAAGCTATTTTAAAGTGATGTCATTTAGGCAGGCTTCATGTGAATATTGACGTTCTATTTTACTATAATTGTAGCGGATCCTGCAATGAAACGGGTAAATTCTTAAGAAGAAGAAGTAGTGGAAGAAAAATGGTAGAGAACTTGGATATCTTTTGTGTAATGTATGTTCGAGTTTTAATTAACTTTGTGCGGTGAACATCAAATGTTTCATTCCAAATGGACTTTCTTCCACCCTTCAAAAATCCAACTTCCTTTGGTGGGTTTGAACCTACAACCTTGGGGTCCGGAGGCTGACACTCTACTCCGATCCAGAGACGGACTTCTTACGGAGTTTCCATAGACACGGGAACGTAAACTTGGCAATTTTAAATTGGAGAATTTACACATTCGACAATCCTAAAAAGTGACATTCTTATTCAGCATTTGAGTAGAATTATAAATAAACAGATCATCGTTTTCTGTAACAGTGTATCTCGTCTCTCGAACGCCCGTATACGTGTGTGCGAGGATTACAACACCATTCTCACAATTCGAGGCAGCCGACCGCACTACGCTGTGGTATTTGGATGTTTGCACTAACATTCCGGCAAATGATCCCTTATTGGAATAGCTTACACAAATTGAATACGGATTAAAATGCCAAACATGTGCTCCACAAATCAGCGATTGATTGATTCAAATCGAAAACTCCTCCTGCAATTCAATTTCGCATTAATTAATTGTGTTATGCCAAGGGGAGGAATTTACATGAAAACAAGAAGATCAATCTAACGACAGAGATCAGAGAGAAATCCTGAAGGGATATAGAGCACATAATTAATTAACTGGTAGATAAACTTAATACCTTCCTACTAATTTCAGTGACATGGAGATGTTTCATTACGAATAAAATGTCAGCTTAATTTTACGTACGAGATTTTTGAATTTTTAGGTCGAATTTGAGGCGAATGAAGGAGGATAGTTTACTTAGGAGAATAATGTACTTTGTTATGGAAGGTAAGAGAAGTAGAGGTAGATCAAGTCGACGGTGGTTTTACTCGGTTTCTAACTATGTAAAGATAAGAGGTATAGAACTAAATGAGGCCACAGCACATAGTTGCAAATAGAGGATTGTGGTGACGTTTAGTAAATTCACAGAGGCTTGCAGACTGAACGCTGAAAGGCATAACAGTCTATGATAATGATGTATGTATGTCATTTTTTGAACCAGAATATGGCGAATGCCAGAGATATCACAATTGAGAACGCTACTCTTAGAAAGAGAGACTTTATTGCTCTACCATTAAAATGAGGGTAGATTTCTGAGGTCATGTAGCAAGATTGTCTCCCAATAGACTGACCAAGTGCCTTCTCGCCCTCTGGCGAAACAAGAAAATCTGCACCACCCAGCTGAAGGAGACAGAGGAAGACACTAAATAAGAGGGGCTCACATACTTCCAAATGAGACAGGCTCTGAGATGGATGTTGAATATGGGCCGATGACCTTAGATGTTAGGCCCCTTTAAACAACCACCACCATCATCATCATCATCATCATCATCATAAGCGGATCTTCAATAAAGTACGTGGTTTCTCCGTCATTTAAGAGTTATGAAACATGAATCAGATCATTCACCCCCGATGTGCATTTAGGGCAGTAAATCAGACGGCAGATTTCCTATGTGCTGTTTACCTATATTTTCCTTAAATAATTGCAAATAATTTGGACATTTATTGAATATCTCCCTTGGTAAATTATTCCAGTCCCAAACTCCTCTTTCTGTAAACGAATTTGGAATATTTTTCCCCAATTTCTTCCCTTGAATTCCAACTTTACCTTCATATTATGATCTTTTCTACTTTTGAAAAACACCACTCAAACTTTTTCACCTACTAATGTCATTTAGAGCCATCTCTCCACTGTCAGCTCGGAACATACCGCTTAGTCGAGAAGCTCTTCTTCTTCCCAAACTTCCCAAAAGTTTCGTAACATTACTCTTTTGTCGGAAATAACCCATGAGAAATCGAGCTGTTTTTCCTTGGAATTTTTCATTTCTCAAATCAACAAATCCTGGTGAGGGTTCCATACACTAGAATCATACTCTAATTAATTGGGATCTTGACAGAGACATATACGCCCTCTCCTTTATAACTTTTACATAATTTATCAAAGGATATGTTTGTAATTTCCCAACTTCTTTGAAATTATTTAAGAAAAGACTTAGAAAAGAACTGTTAGAGAATCCGCCACCTGGACGACAGCACTAAATACAGATCAATGGTGATTGTTTTATTGATTTAATAGGGGAAGTCCGAGTGATATGGGCCACTTTACTTGAAACGTCTATAATTCTATTGAGCGTAATGAAAAAGTCTCATATTTTATACACGATAATTGGTACAATGTATAAACGATTTGTTTAAAATAAATGTTAATATTACCTTTAGGATTGGTTTAAAAGAAATTATTATTCTAAAATTTGTCATCGTGAAATTTGGACCCGCAGAGTGAAACTACCAACCAGCCGCTGCTCAGCTCGAAGGCCTGCAAATTCCGAGGTATCCTGTGGTCAGCACGATGAATCCTCTCGGTCGTTTTCTTGGCTTTCTAGACCGAGGCCGCCATCTCACTGTCAGATAGCTCCTCAATTGTTATCACGTAGGCCGAGTGGACCTCACACCTACCCTCAAATCCAGGTAAAAAATCACTGATCTGGCAGGAAATTGTACCCAGAAAGTCTAGGTAAAAGGCAGGAAAGCAATCCGCACACCGAGAGACCCGTCTCAACTAATAAGACAAGTTATTTTAGAATCGCCAATAAAACTGGGAAGAAATGTAACTATTACAATAGTGCTTCGACGGTCCAAACTACGCGACATGCACAGATTTAAATCAAAAACTAAATAATATGCAAAGTTTTTAAAAGTTATGAATGAAATAAGGTTATAACTGGAGCCCGGAATTGTATGCAGAAATAGGTCATAATGCAAATTTACTCAGACGAGTAGGAAGTATAATATACCTTCACAAGTATTATGCTATGCGGTTTGCATAGGAGTACGGCCCCATCAGAACCCCTAGAATTTATGTTACTCTTGCTACAGTATGGAAGAGCGGGTAGCCGACACCTCCTACTAACCGAATTAGTTTGCAGTCTAACCTGTTACTGCATAAAAATCCGGGTTTAGTTATAACCAGAGTCCGGATTATTAGGTGCTGATAGGTTAGAATGCAAACTTACTTAAGCCAGTAACAAGTATACCCTACACGGTACAACGGTTATACTGTGAGATTTGCATAGACATTAGGGGTACAGCCTATAGAACTCCTTGAATTTATGCTACTCTTCCTACATTTTGGTACAACGGATTGCATAACACTTACTACAAACCAAATTACTTTGCATTCTAACCTATTACTACTTACAAATCCAAGGTATAGTTGTAACATACCTAGATATTTCATTAGTACTTGTGTAATCTAAACACCCTCAATGCCGAAATGACTACTTCACCGTACATTTGCTTGTCACCGTATAATCTTACAAGGAATGTGATTATTGAAGTTGTTTTCCTCTTCGCCTTTCGACCTTAAGTTCATTGCCATAACAACACCAGGAAGAAAGCTACCCTCGGCTGTGTTGTTGACCTTGCCTTAGACATGGGGTAACAAAACTCGCAAACACCTCAAATAATATCGGTCCTAATTACGGCGCAGGTCCAAATTACACGGACTTCCGCTATTTCTAATTTAACTGGCTCCAAGTTTTGAAAGCGAGCAATATTCTACGAGCACACACACACACACACACACACACACACACACACACACACACACACACACACACATTATGCAAGGGCAAGCACAGGTCCTCTGCAGTTTCCAACTCTACATCCAGTGATCGGCAATTAATCGCTAATAACGAGGCAGAGTTGGCTACAAATATTAATTGACGAGCGCGGCCCGTGTAACGACGAGAACCACTTTCCTGCTAATGAACGTGTGCTCTTGTAAATAAGTAAAAAGCTCTCAGCTGCGTATCCTTACACACATGACTCCATAACGAGCAAAATGGGATTGATGATCGTAATTACGAAGAGGGTAGAGTAGACGGACTAAAATGATACAGTTTTACATTGCCAAGCTCCCAGAGGGTAACAATTTAGGAGCGGAAGTGAAGGTCATGGGGATTCATCCGACATACAGCTATTTCTCCTCTTTAATCCTTCCTGTTCGTGCTTCTTTTGTGAACGTTATCTTTCCTTCTGATCCTGATGAGATAAATTTTACGTAAGTATACAGTGTTTTAAAATTCTTCCCTTCCATAATTTTCCCCCTTTAGTTTGTATCTTCAATTGTCGGTGAGTCGAAGATAATACCTTATCCTATGATTATGTTCATGTAATAATAATAATAATAATAATAATAATAATAATAATAATAATAATAATAATAATAATAATAATAATAATAATAATAATAATAATAATAATAATAATAAATAGTGGACACGTGCTGCCTCACAGTAAGCCCGAAAGATCGTCTTGATATTCATGTCGTAGTCATATTGTTTCTCCTGCCCTTTTCAGTAGTTTTATGAACATATAATACCGGTAATGTAATTTTTTAACACTTCTTTCCATACAACATTCCCCATACTTCAATCAGTTTTCAAGCGATCTTGCCCCTGCTAGTGCAACATACAATTGGCCGCAGCTGAATAACTGGTTCGGGTAAGTAGACACCTACTTTTTGAAGAGTTTGTCCCTGCGCTTTATTAATGATCATACAGAAGGCTAATCGACTTGATATGTCTGAACGTACGTTGATCGTTTTTTTTTTCCGTAGCATGTAAGTTATTAGGAATGCCCTGCCATCTGTTGTGTATATTCAGAAGCTGGAGAAGATAAAAGAATCAAAGAGTATCTAGCATGAATACTACATATTCTTCCTTGATCAGAGAAATTGTATAGTCTCTGGTCTGGCAGCTAGTAATCAAACGTTGCTGCATGCAATGACACTACTAAAGATAAAATTCTCGTATTTCCGAATATTAATGCAAGTGTTAGTCACATGGCAACCTGCTAAATACAGAATGTATTACGGGTTAGGGTAAGCCTTCGCCTGCAATAATTATTGCCTTGATCATTTAATGATTTGAATTTATAATTAAGCTAATCAAATTTGGCTGAACTTCTAGACCTATCAATGTCTCATGATTCACAGGCGGGTGATTCCGGAGAGAACTAAGCAAGAATGAACTAGATCTGTCCAGTATAACGGACGGACGGATTTTCCAAAGCTGTTTTAGTAAACTCTTTTAATATATAGATAATAATAATAATAGTAATAATCGAAATAATAATCATTATAATTATAAGGATGGATCGTCATTGAAATTCAAGAATAATTGTATAATCTAAATTAAAAAAGACCTGGAAGAAATCAGTATGAAAAGTGAAAGTTTATTGGCCAGGATAGCTTTAGAAATTTAGTGAATACATTTTGCTGAAAAACTCAACATGAGAACCACCACTGCACGAACGGAAGAACGGAAGGGAAGACACAGAGGATGAAGAGATTATGGGAAGAGATTAAAGTAAATTCATCTGCTACATAAGTCAACCGCACTCTTTAGTTGGGTACAACCTTTTAGAAAAGGAGATAATTAGGAAATGATCTTCAATTACATCATGGGGTTAAAGACCGCATCCAAGACGGTAGAAGAGGTCAAAGAAGGATGCGAAAGAATTTGGAATTACACTACAGATGATCCACAATAGAAGTTAGTTCAGAAGAAGAGTCGATAGTCTAAAATCATTTGAAGAGAAACCACTAATATGGAGGCCCGAACGAATGATTTCCAATGAGGAGAGAAAAATGAGAAGCGAAAGAATGAAGAGTTTTTGTGAAGAGAAGAGAGAAAAAGCCGACCTTAAGTTTTATTCGGTCCTTAGTTGGCCAAATCCGAAAACGAAAATCAGGCATAAACACTGGAACTTCAGGGAACAAAATCAAAGTGAAATGCTTGGCTTTTGCACATGACCAAGTGACCATCACTAAGAACAATGAGGTATCGGGACATTTCACAGAGTACCATAACAGGCAAGCCTTCAGATATCATTCGAGTAAACTAAGTACAGTGCATGCTACATCTTCAGCAACAGTGCAAGAATGATAAAATTGAAACGGGACAATCAAACACGTATAGCTTTTTAAGTACTTTCGGGTTTAGTCAGTTTGGCAAATACAGAAAGGGCCTCAGAATTTTAGAGGGCATTTAGAATATCATGGGATCATTACAATAAATGAGTATTGCCACATAATATCTGTGAGCTGAAGAAAACAGCCGTGGCCTTAATTAAACTACAGCCCTAGCATTTGCCTGGTGTGAAAATGGGAAACCATCTTCAAGGCTGCCGACAATGTGTTTCGAACCCACTATCTCCGGAATGCAGGCCACAGCTGCGAGCCCCTAACCCCATGTCCAGCTCGATCGCTGTCAGAGGAAAAAAGAGGGGACCTAGCAGCATGACATGTACAAAGTGGTCAGAAGAACAGAGGATACAACAGAGTGAGTTCAAAAAGACATTCTGAAAGAAGACGAAGGCCAAAGTTATCGAACCAACAAACAAGTTCCAGTGCACTCTATGAATGGGCCTAACGAAACAAAATTAATAATATTATCAATCAATCAATCAATCAATCAATCAATCAATCAATCAATCAATCAATCAATCAATCAATCAATCAATCAATCAATCAACCTGAATACTTTTTCAAAAGGTACACTCGAAGGTTCCACATGCACAATATGTTTTTGTATAATTAGCAATTAACTACTATCGGGACATGTTTCTTCTTTCTTGGTTCATATCATCAGCCGAAGTAATTGTATGAATAAGTAAAATACACAAAGACAAATAGGCCTACACATTAAAATACGATTCGGGTGACCAAATACGTCAGTTAAATGCATGATGATAATTTGGAGAATGTTCTTAAAATGCAGGAGCTGTTAAAATGAAGAATAAGATGTTAAACACTCGTAATACTTCCAACAGAATGCGTCAACACGGTCACATCACCTCACTCCACATAAACTTGCGGAAAGGGTATGAAAATGAATCCAGGCTTTTGGCACGCAATCTGGTGATGATAAATTGTATACCACCATCTCCCCTACCCAGTCAGTGAACATGTTGATGGTGACATTTTTTCGACTAAAGGGACTCGCACCAGCTAACAACGTCATGTAACTCACTCAGGTTCATAGATTACATTACAAACCAGCAGTTATTTTCACTTCACGCATAGCTTAGATCTTATTTAGTAACCAGAATGCATCGTTCTGTATGGAGTAGGGCCTATTTTTGTAAGTATACATGCAACGATATGACTTCTCAATTATAATGTTCCATTCCAGGCCTGTCGTAACCGCTTTGGTTTTTTTTTCTGGAAAGGATCAATAAGCCTATCTGACCCGAGGACATGCCGCGGCCGCTTCTTCTTTTTATACTTTCGTCTGATTTCCCCGAGTACCTTTTTGAATATGAAAGAGGATGTTCTATGTCTAGCCGAGCCTCGAAGATCCAAGTATTTCATCACTAGGATACAAAAAGGAGACTGGTCGCGAACAGTGAATCAGTAGTTAGAGCTTCGCGGCAGTAGTGCTGACTGTTGTGGTGGAGTGTCGAGTGTGTGGGCGATGCTCAACCGGCGTCTGTGAGGAGCAGTTCTTGCGAGTAGAGTTGAAGTAGTACAAATTATTGCTGTTATGTTGTTGTCAATTTTGTGTAGTTAATTGTGTGCAGTGACCACTTGAATTGATTGTGTGAGTAGCGAACATTATCTGAAATCCTGTGTTATGGAGGTCGGCAGCCCTGTGTTCGAACCTGTCTGCGTGCAGCTGTTGTGTGTCAAGTGTCTTCTGAAAGTGTCCGGAGCGAACGTGAAAGGTGAAGTCTGTCAATGAGCATTATAGCCTCTTCGAGGTAAAGACTGCCTAGCAGTAGTCCTGCCTTGAGAGACTTGTAAATACACAGCAATTAGTGGCATGTAGACATTCATGTTTCAATGTAATTGTGTTTATACTCATACTGTCAGTAAGATCCTGGACTGGCCCCAAACAGTGTAGGCAACATGGCGTACACTTATGTACATACTACAATCAATAAGTTAGTGGAATGCAGGCAACACAGTCTACATCTGTGTACTACAGGCAGAATGTTCGTCCACTGTCGCAAGCAGTTCAAGGATCACATAGTCTTTTAATCTCCCTTTTCGTGACGTTTTCCCGACGTGGTGATACGGAAAATTTTGGCTTATTAAACTCAAATGTTTCCTTAGCGTACGTATTTGCCTAATTTTTTTGCAGAAGTTGAAATATGCCTGTTGCTGAAACTACGACATTCTCGAATTCAGTGTGTACTAAATTGGTCGTTGTATAAAACAGACATTGTTTTATTCATAACAATTGCTTGAGGTACATTCGACTACTTTTTCCTTCAAACTGTCCTCGTATCAATTTCACCCTCCTGTATTTCGCTACCATGAAACAGTATTTTAGTGACCTGTAAATGAGTTTTAACCTCTTTAAAGCCCAGCCTTTGCAAGCTGTTTGAAATTATTTGCGTTGGGTCAGAAATATTTTAAGTTTCTAAGTCCAGCTTGCGTGAGGCGTGTTAGATTTACCAGCAATTCTTAACTTGAGCTAATACCTTAACCTTATTGTTTTACGTCCCACCGAATACTTTTACTGTTTTCGGGGAAGCTGAGGTGCCGGAATGTTGTCGCGAAGGTGTTCTTTTTCATGCCGGTAAATTTACTGGCAAGGAACTGACGTGTTCAAATTCAACAGGACTGAGCCCGAGTCAAAACTGTCAACGTATGCTCAGAAAGCGAGCACCATAACCGTCTGAGCACTCAGCCCAGGACCTCGTATGTGTATGCATAGGTCTTTTCCACTTTCACTAAGAGATGGCGTCAGCGATCTGTAGGCAGCGTATGAATTTGAAACATACGTCAGTGTGTTCGTCGCACACTAACCTACCTGTACCGCTTCAAATAAAGTGCCTTGGAGAATGCCATCTACAAACTAAAACACGCAACAACTAAGTTTGGACATTTCTCTACAGATGTCTCTACTAAAAACTTATGTTATGCCCTCTGGTGTGAGGAGAAACTATTAAAATTCGAACATAAACTTTTATTTTAAGGTTTACTACACTGAATTGATTATTCTTTGTTTTTTGGTGTGTCAAAGTTTACTACAATTTTGTGCCTCTCCGCCAAATTAAGATGTTGGCCAACAGAAAATTTTGTACATTTACTTTTCCTCCAATCAAACGCTTCAGGTATTTATTTGATCAACCAATTAGAATTGGGGGTGGGTCGGGCCTTATCCCAGAGTTTTCTGGAACCTTCCTCTCGGGTATGAAGGCTGGCATTTTTTCGTCCAGGTTGTCTTATTCATCGCTCCAGTCTGGTGTGTATGTTTATAAAGGAGGCGGGGTGCCTCGTCCATCAGCCAGTATTCCATCAGCTCAAGGTAACGGCAGTCCTGGTTTTTGACAGCTAGCACGAGGGTTAGGTTTCCAATCTTTAATAATGTAACTTCAATTTTCAAAAATGTACATTTCAAACTTCTAAATTTCAAACTTCTAATATAAATCTGAAAGAAACCAAAGGAACTTGAACGTAATCAGGGAATATAGGGTGCTTTAACCTTTCATGTTCCCTATCAACTTGATTTTGAGGTGACTATGGCTTTGTAACCGTTTTCTGTTTGTAACCTTTGTAACTTAAATATTTTCCCCATCTAGTCACCTCAGTAGCCTCTGTAACATCGGACCATGAGCCCAAATAAGGTTTTAAGCCTTTCATTGCAAATTTCAAGGAGGGCAACTGTCCGCCTCTACAGAATTTTGATTTTTAGGGCCAGTGACTTTAACCTATTGTGTTTCACAAAGGCCCGGTAGAACGGGTATTCAATACCCCTGTGAAATTCGATTTCATTCCTTTCATGTTAAGATGTTAGACTGTTGAGTATACTAAACAGCGAATACTGCTCCAATTTGTAAAATACCGAGCTCGATAGCTGCAGTCGCTTGAGTGCAGCCAGTATCCAGTAATCGGGAGATAGTGGGTTCGAGCCCCACTGTTGGCAGCCCTGAAGATGGTTTTCGTGGTTTCCCATTTTCACATAAGGCAAATGTACCTTAATTAAGGCCACGGCCGCTTCCTTCATACTCCCAGCCCCTTCCTGTCCCATCGACGCCGTAAGACCTATCTGTGTAGGTGCGACGTAAAACAAATAGCAAAAATTTGTAAAATGACCGAGCTCGATAGCTGCAGTCACTTAAGTGCGGCCAGTATTCAGTATTCGGGAGATAGTAGATTCGAACTCCACTGTCGGCAGCCCTGAAAATGGTTTTCCATGGTTTCCCATTTTCACACCAAGCAAATGCTGGGGCTGTACCTTAATTAAGGCCACGGCCGCTTCCTTCCCACTCCTAGCCCTTTCCTCTCCCATCGTCGCCGTAAGACCTCTCTATGTCGGTGCGACGTAAAACAACTAGCAAAAAAAAAATGGAAAATGTAAGTTGTGCCTTTGATAGGCCTGGAAGTTAAAGATAAATTTTATAGAGCATGGATGCTCTTTCTACTAATGTCGAGATGTTAATGTAGATATTGAATGGTGCCTTTGGAAGGCTGGAAATGTGTAATGATTGGAGTGTAGTCTCCTAGATAAAATGGTGGAGAAAAAGAGCTCATTTAAGAGTGTATATTTGAATACCATGTTCCTACTACTGGTGTAAAAGAAATTGAGAGACCCATCTCCTCGACTATTTGTTGAAAGGAGCCGCGGCGCTAATGGAAGGATGTATAATTAGGGAGCTTCAAACTCAAAGTTTTTAATTAACTTTCTAAAGTGTTATGCCATCTCATGGACTTTTCTACCTGAATTGTTAAAATTCAACATACCAAATAAACCAAAAATAGCAGAGAAAGAAAGTATAGGTATAACTTCAAAGTTTTAAAATTAACCTTCTTATTGTCTTATATCGATCCCTTCATGCCCGTACCTCCTTTCAGCTCTGTAATCCATAAACACGCGGTAACACTACAAACACCAAACACCAAACACCAGCGTCTGTGTTGTATCGTTCAGTGATTATGTCGACGTTTGTGTCTGAAAAAGAATATTTGCGGCACGCATTGATTTTCTTATTTAATAAAAAGAAAAGGGCTGTGGAAACTCATTATTTACTGGTAGAAACATATAGTTAACACGCTCCATCGATTAGAATATGTGAGACATGCTTTCGACAATTTAAACCTGGTGATTTCAATGTGAAAGACAGTACTAGATGATTACCCAACTCAAACTCAATGATATCGCCAACAAATGATTAATTTAAGTCACGCATTGATTGAAAGATAACCGAAATGGCTCAGAAGATATGGTAAAGTGATTTTGGTACACGACAATGCACCCTTTCACACAGAAAATCCAGGGAAAGGCACATCAAAATCGCTTGGGTGGTTCATCCTTCCACATCCGCCGTACTCTCCTGACCTAGTTCCATCTGACTGTCACCTCTGCGCATCAATGGGGCACGCTCACGCAGAGCAGCACTTCAGAAATTTCGAGGAAGTTGGAAATTTGTTTGACGAATCGTTTGCCGCAAAAGACAAGTATTTTTTCTGGCATTGTATTCGCAACTTACCTGAAAGATGGGCGAAGTTTGTAGAAGCCGATGTCCAATATTTTGAACGATCAAAAATGAATTTCCCTTGAAAATTACGTGCTTTCTTTACCACAAAGACCAGCAAAAACGTATGCATATACCTGGTATCCAACCCCAGGACACTAACGCCCTAGAAAGGGCTCTGGCCTGCCCAGCGACCGCTGCTCAGCCCGCAGGCCTGCAGATTACAAGGGGCCGTATGGTCACCAAGACGCATCCTCTCGGCCGTTATTCTGGGCTTTCGTGGTATACCTGGTATGGCTTACCAAAATATTGTTGGTGAATATTATTCTAAGCTGCTAACATTGAAAGATCGATCATTACTGCCTGCTCTGCAAGGGTATGTATTAGAAAGACTACTTGCTGTATGCTGGACCGTGGATCTATGATGCTGAGGTTGATGTGATAACTGGAAGGTGAGGGCCCACGGAAAGAAAATGGTAGTCGGCGTGCGTGGATAATTACCTGTAAAATTAAATAATAGAACAAAACAATTCCATCCCCTAGTTTCGGATCGCCTATAACTAGGGCGAGAGCATACGTTCCTTGCAATTCGATACATGCACATAAATTATACTTCTTACAATTATTTGACTATTACTATATTAAGTATATTTTTCTTACACTTAAATATTTTTATTCGTGACAGATTTTCATCCTTTATTTCTTTTTTACTCTATTTTTGTCCTAAATGTAGTAAAATGAAGGATATTCTAGAAAAAACATCTTACCATTAACTCTTTTAGTTAGTATTTTTTCTTTTCGTCACATATTTTTAAAATACAAAAGATTTGCCATTCTTCCAGGTGTGATCCACATTATTTAATCGTTTAACAATTGCATAGAATTCTTTCTATTTTTGTTTAATATTCACCACCCAAGCAAAGCCTCCGTGGCTCAGGCGGCAGTGCGTCGGCCTCTCACCGCTGGATTCCGTGCTTCAAATCCCGGTTACTCCATGTGAGATTTGTGCTGGACAAGGCGGAGGCAGGACAGGTTTTCTTCCGGGTATTCTGTTTTTCAATTTCATCTTTCATTCCAGTAACACTCAGCACTAGCCGGACGTAGTGGCTCAGGTGGTTGAGGCGCTGGCCTTCTGACCCCAGCTTGGCAGGTTCGAACCTGGATCAGTCCGCTGGTATTTGATGGTGCTGAAATACGTCACCCTCGTGCGGGTAGATAAACTGGCACATAAATCAACTACTGAGGGACATTATTCCGGCACTTTATCGTCTCAAAAATCCTTAAAAGTAGTTATTATTACATTCTACACTATCATTCCATTTCATCTTCCAGTCATCAATCATTCCCCCAGAGGAGTGCGAGAGGCTTCGGCAGCCGGCTAAGTTCCTATCCACTTAGCAAGATGGGGCCTTCATTCATTCCATGCCTGACCCGGTCACTGACTGGAAAACAGGTTGTAGGTTTTCACTTTCATTCGATATCAAAATATTTAACTCTAAGGGCATTAGTTCCCCTACACACTTTCAACAGATCAGCCTCTTCAACTGATTTTCGACGATTCTCCCTCTGGCCCTTATTTTATATTTCCCCATTAGCCACCATACCTTTAACAAAGAAAAGAAAACAAGGCATCACTGGTATATGTGTTTGAATGTGAAGTTGGAGGTGTGCTGTGATTGGGTTAATTCAAAGTAAATTATTTAAAAAGCTGGGTAAGCAGGAAACGAGTCATTAGATATATATGCACGCTGTTATAATACTCCACTGAGAGTTCGACGGGCATTATACGCCTTTCAAAAATCGGTCTCCATCTACCAGTGATGGTGATTACTGTCTTGTTGTTTGTTAGGTCATCAGCTCAGAGGCTAGTTGGATCCTCAAATAGCACTACGAAAGGCTATGCAGTTATAGGGAAACCACAAAAACCAATGGTAGAGCCCAAATGAGGCGTACTAGGCAAGATGAGGAGTGGGGTAGTTTGCCATTGCTTTCCTCACTGGACCAGAAGGTGCTACTGCAGCACAACTGATCCTATGAGCAACACCTTCCATAACATTCGACACTAGTTGTGCTCCAAATGTCATTACTCAGCACCCCCCATGCCCACAGACGCTTCCATATTGTCACAGCCATGGATGAGACTGGGACTTCGGCGGAAGCTACACTGTGTTCTGGCCTGTGCCAAGAGACGGCTACAAAAATACTGCATCCATCTTGAAATGGCAACATGCAAATTACTGTTTTGAAGTAAAAATGGCCAGCTATCCTGTCTTACAAGAGGCAGAAAGGAAAATACCGACACTTCCAAGAATTAAGATATCGGCTGCAGAAAAGGAAGAGACATGAATGACATGAAAACGAAGGACTCCACAGTTATTGCAAACCAAATGCCGTTGGAAGAGAACAGGAGCTCACCAATGAAGGTCAGATAGTAAAGAAGTTTGTTTACAAGTTGCTTTACAATGGGACGGAAAAGTGCCAAGAGTGGAAAGGAAGTGACCGTGGCTTAAACTAAGGTACACCCCCGCATTCGCACGGTTTGAAAATGAAAAACCACGGCAAACAGGGCTGCCGACTGTGGGATTCAAACCAACTATGTCGCGAATTCAAGCCCACAGCTGCGCGCTCCTAACCAAATCGCCAACTCTCTCGGTAGGACAGAAGGAAACGAAGAGAGGTACAAGTAAGTGGAATCAATGTCAGCTCCAGCTAAAGTTCCTGTTGTCGCTGACCCACCCCTCCGGTACAAAAGGCAGGGGATATCGTGGATTTAATCAACCACAGGGAACAATCTTATCATACGGAGAGCGATATTCTACCACTGATCCATTGGAGGAGTCATAAATAATTTTCTTGGCTCGGCACGCTGAACTTTTCTTCTCTCAAAGTCAAATCCCTATATCGGTTCAGGTATAAAATTAATATCAATTAAAATGAGAACAATGTGTTAAATAATCGGTTGATAGTTAATTATCTCAATTATACTCTCTCTAATCAATTGAGAATTCTGATGCGTACGTACAATTGGACCTGTCGCGGTATCCGTTCGCTGTACCAGAAATAAGCTTTGTTATGGAAGGAAGGAGCAGGCTCGGTTGAATAGCTTCTCATCACGAAAGGACCCGAGGAGATTGGTTTTACAAGCGGATTTAATTAAAGCATAATTAAAAGATTAATGAGAAAATGTTACATTTTATTACTCACTGCCGTAAAACAAATTATAATTGCAAATGGGAACGACTGGAACTCTGGGTAAAGGGAAATAACGAGTGCCGACGAGGAATAACTCTTTGGTGCTACACGTTGCATGACATAACCTACAGATAGTCAGTCATCAATCACTGTGGAGTTTTGGTGATGTAGTGCGGAATACATTTGATTTTGGGAATCAATTCATTGAATGTCGAAAATTGCCAAGCTTTAAAGATATAAAATATCATTTGAAGGTTTTTCTTAAAATCAAGTGGTCTTCTCTTGAACTCCGGAAAACTTCACCTCTGATGAACAGAGAGACGTGGGTATCGAGAAGGAGTTGATCAACCTTTAACCCATTTTAGGCCAATGAGCCATATACTACCCATAGGGCTTGGATTTTATTTCTCACGTATAATGTCATTTTTCCATATTGATGAACACTCAGTAATACAAAAAGGGCATTCCGGAATGTATATATTTATTTTCAAGAAATGGTCAAAAGAATGTAGGTTTCGGGAAGTGGCGTAAAAATTGTTTTGAAGTTATTGGAAGACGGAGTTTTGAAATTGATTTCAGTTAGAAAAAAATTCTAACATCACTTTTATAATTCTTTTTTGAATAGCGATGAATCGTCAAAAAAGCTATGGCTCAGTATTTTGGAAGTAGGCCCCCTAATAATTAATATGTACTATGACGGTAAATGTCAAATTGAACGGTGGGTTCGAAGACGACCCATGCTGTAAATACTACACTTTCTCAATTATTTTCAAATTACTTTTTATTTACAAATGAATGGATAGTAACAAAAATATTTATTTTAGAATTATTTCTAACCTTAGCTAAAATGAATGAACGTGGGTGAACTGGTAGGAGACACAACTGAGGACATAGCTATACGTAGAGGCGTGGGACAGGCTGTGTCCTGTCCCCTCTCATTTTTAATATCTACTCTGAAGCTGTGTTCACAGAAGCTGTTGAGGATGTTAACCTTCGGTTTACGATAAATGGTAATATCATTATCATTAATAACATCCCTACCGATCTCGATAGCTGTAGTCGCTTAAGTGCAGCCAGTATCAAGTATCCGGGTGATAGTGGGCTCGAACCCCTCTGTCGGCAGCCCTGAGGTAGTTTCCCAATTTTACAGCAGGCAAATGCTGGGGCTGTACCTTAATTAAGGCCAGGGCTGCTTCCTTCCCACTCCCATCCCTTTCCTGTCCCATCGTCGCCACAAGATCTATCTGTGTCTGTGCGATGTAAAGTAACTTGTAAAAAAAGAAAAAGTTGAAATAACATCCACTTTACTGTAGTGCTATTTTTTTTCATTTTTAATGTTAT
The DNA here is from genome assembly GCF_040414725.1 of Anabrus simplex. Lineage (NCBI taxonomy): Eukaryota > Metazoa > Arthropoda > Insecta > Orthoptera > Tettigoniidae > Anabrus > Anabrus simplex. The sequence goes on from NC_090270.1 coordinate 309,438,626, forward strand.
TTGTTCGGGGCGTCGACCCATGTGGATCTTTTGCCCCTACTGGCACCATATTGTATGAACCTGCGTGTGATTTGAATGGTGGTAGTGTGGAATGTTGTATGTGAGGAAAGGAAGTTAAGGACGTCACAAGCATCCAGCCCCAGGCCAGGGATACTAATAATTACAATTAAAAACCATGACCCTGCCGGGAATCGAACCCGCTGCTGCCGCGTGACACGCGGACGCGTTGCCCCCTACACCCCGGGGCCGGGCATAGTGCTAGTTAGTTACCTTCCTGATAGGGGCGAACGATCTCTATGGTCGACGCCCCGAACAAATAGCATTTTTTTTTTACTTTGCTGATGTTCAAATTATTATTAATAACATTGCCGGGCTGAGTGGCTCAGACGGTTAAGGCGCTGGCCTTCTAACCCCAACTTGGCAGGTTCGATCCTGGCTCAGTCCGGTGGTATTTGAAGGTGCTCAAATACGACAGCCCCGTGTCGGTAGATTTACTGGCACGTTAAAGAACTCCTGCGGGACTAAATTCCGGCACCTCGGCGTCTCCGAAGACCTTAAAAAGTAGTTAGTGGGACGTAAAGCAAATAACATTAATTATTAATTAATAACATCGAAAGGATCAGTGTACCATTTGGTCTGTTCATGAATGTTGGCAAGACCAAGCTGATTGTATTTTCGAAAACACCTAGCAGTTCTCCCTGCACATTAACAACATAATTGTTCAGCAAGTGTTATCCTTAGAATGTCTTGGGACAGCAGTGTCTGAGCATTACGATCCCAAGAATGAAATCTTATCCAGGATTGGGCAAGCCAAAAATGTGTTCAAAAGTATGAGGGCCCTCCTTATTCACCAGTAGAGATCGCAACATTCAGCTCCGACTTCAGATGTTGCAGTGCTATGTTTTCCCTGTCCTTCTGTATGGTTTCGAATTCTGGACGCTCAGAGGCGGATTGAAGCTTTCAAAATGTACTTGCATAGAAGAATGCTTCGAATATCCTGGATAGAAAGGAAGACCGATGAGGAAGTCCTCAACTTGTTAAATAGTAATAAAAAGCTTTTAACAACCATCCAGGAAATAAAGCTCTGGTACGTCAGGAGACGTGAACGATATGGACTGCTCCAAATCATCATCGAGGGGAAATTGAAAGGAAACGGTCTATTGGGGAAGAAATTCCTGGCTTAAAGACCTGCGCTGTTGGTATGGACAAACTTCCATTGAAATTTTTCAACCCGCTGTTTGGAGAATTATCATAATCAATTGGATCGCCAACCGTCTTAGGGAGACGGTGTTTTAGGAATAAGTGTATCACACATTTGCATAACCTATTGCACATATCACTGACATACGTATTAGCAATGAAATATGCACGTATAATACAATAAAACTTTCAAAATATATTGGATGTTTTTAAAAGTGATTTATATATTCCAAGATATAGTTCGACTTGTTAACTCCGTCTCTTTAAATGTATGCGTATTTCGAAACGAAGGTTCAATTTTATTCTACATGAAATTTATTTAGTAATTGTTCCTTTTGATACCTTTGAAATTATACATAAAAATTGTAAAGGTTCAAATCCCGTTACAAGCACTTATTTTTATTATTACATTATCTGTATTATTATTATTATTATTATTATTATTATTATTATTATTATTATTATGGTTTTCTCCTTCTTCCTATTATTATTATTATTATTATTATTATTATTATTATTATTATTATTATTATTATTATTATTATTATTATTATTATTATATATTATTCTTATTCTTATGGTTTTCTCCTTCTTCCTATTCTTCTGCTTCTTCTTCTTCTTATTATTATTATTACGGGGTTACCCGTGGACCAGCAGAGGTGAAAGAAGGTGCCGGGGTGAATGGGTCTAACCACTATGTCAAGAAAAAATTTAAAATGAAATGGAAGGTTATATTTTCAAAAAAACAACAAGTTAACAAATTCTCACTTAGTGAGATAACAATGACATAGCAATTTAGAAACAAGACTTAGAAAAATCCAAGATTTCAGAACTTTAACACACTTGGGCTACAAGTCCCTAGTTTTAAAATATTTGAGCTTCCAGCTCAAACTTTACAGAAGGGCATAAATTTACAAAAGGGCAGAAATCCCCAAAATACCAGGAGCGCTTGCTCCCAACACACAATACCAAGCCTCCCAGAGGCACTTTTACAACACTAGAAAAGAACAGACGCGCTCTCAGTTTTTTTGAAAGCCTATGCAAGGCGATATCAGAAAATTACAATCACTTGCCATCAAGGCACAACTTGCATATTTGAAACAGGGGCATCTAGTACCCAACCTATTGGGCCGTTGCGGAAAGAAACGGGTTAAGTAAATGGCCCGAAACACAAATTGAATGGAGGCGAGTACTTGCACTCCTAAAAATGCATTCCAGAAACCTAAGGGGCACTAGGCCGATGAAACAGGGGCTATTCCCAAACTATGGAGATGACTCGAATAAGAAATAAATTTAAAACATTACGGAGAGGAAGAAAACCATTTACAAAACGTAGTCAGCTCAAAACCAATATGAAGGGGAGCTAGAGAGGGTACCTCACTCTCTGTCCCCGATTTACAGTTAAAGCTATTATGAAGTTTTTACATAAGCCGGCAGAAATTACATTTTCAGAAAGGTAGGTTACATACTTAAAGTTTCGGACTTCCCCCTCGGGTTATACCGCAGAGCTAGCAAGAAATAAGAATGTTAATAGGCCCTTACCTTGCTGAAGAACTGCTGCCTGATGAAAGAGGCGCCTCCCGCCTCCTGCTTCACACACACACTTAGTTAGATGTTGATCAAATGGTCAAGAGACGTGAAAATCCGCAGTTTATAAACCCTCGGGGAAAGTTCTAGACCTTTCATGAATCAACCAGCCACACTCTCTCACTTTTGTTGGTTGACATCAAAAGTGACACACAGAATCGAGGAAGAAGCCTGTGATAGGCTGAAAATTAATTACAGAAATTCATGATTGGCTAAATTCAAAACTGGCGGAAAGGAAAGATCAATATTGCCAACCAAAAACTGAATGAACATAATTTAGTGAAAAAAAATAACTTATGAATACAAAACTTCTTCAAAAAGGGTTCTACTACTTCGCACCAGGGTGCATGATCATAATTTATTAGCAGTGACATATGTTGAAAAAGGTCCAAACTTCTTGATGACTGGTAAACAAAACACGTAGAATTTCATACAGTACATGAAACTTCACAATAAGAAAATTACGTCCAGTTACTGTAGTGTCATCTTCTGAGTAAAGGTTGAAGTAGGTCTAGTTTCAAGTTCACGATTTCTCCAGTAAATGAGTTCTTTTAGGCGCAAGATTTAAATGTGCGGCGTAGAAGTGTACCTCCCGGTATTATTATTATTATTATTATTATTGTTATTATAACTATTATTATTGTTTGAGTCAGTTCTATAATCGGTGTATGTGAAGCAGGAGACGGGAGGCGCCTCTTTCATGAGGCAGCAGTTCTTCAGCAAGGTAATGGCCTATTAACATATTTATTTCTTGCTAGCTCTGCGGTTTAACCCGAGGGGGAGGTTCGAAACTTTAACAATGTAACCTACCTTTCTGAAATGTAATTTCTGCCGGCTTATGTAATAATCTGATTTCGCTACGTATTATTTAATTATCGCAATTTATTGTATATATATATATATGCGTGTGTGTACACATCAAAGTAATGTAAAGTGAGACTAACTGCCTAATATCAAATATGGATATGTTTCTGTGAAACCTTTTGACATTGCAATATACAGTGCAATATCGTTACACTAACTGTAGAATCATCGCTCTGTCATGGTATAATGTTTAGGGATTTCCTAGGATGCCTGAGGCTATTTCAACATAATACGTAACATTTGTAGCTGGGTGGGATTCACATCATATCTATTCTGAGCTCTGACGTGGGTGTTATACCATGTGTCAACTAATGGCTATGTATATGGGCTGTATATTATAGCGGCAGTCATTTGGATGGAGAGCCTTGCCATGGAGTGTTGTAGTGATGTGATACTGAGGACTCAGTTGGATAGTTCAGTTGATGAGAAGCAGTTGGTTGGAAGGAGATGAATGGAGAGACTTGCCATGAAGTCAATTGGAGCCAATTGGAAGGAGACGAATGGGGAACAGTGTCATGGATACGTAATCGTCAGTGACCAAAATGGATTATATGTTCGGAGTGTGTTTCGTGCATCTATTCAGTCGAGTTCTTGTGTCAGTTCGGTGACAGCCGAATATTGAGTCGACGTAATGCAGACTAACAGTTATCAGTGAATTATTGTAATGTTGATTGTGAAATGCGAATATTATTTCAAGCCATGCTATATCTCGTTTGTGAAACTAAAAGGATGCATCACCAAATTAGGTTTGAGGTACCTACAGCGGATACCAACTGAAAGGAATACATCGTAAGAACACTCAAAGTGTTCGAGGTACAGTCAAGTGCACAGTGAGGGATACATTTCTTGTACAACTTTATAATGTGGGGTCAAGAAGGTTTCAAATTTAATGCCTACATTTTCCTTCAGTTACAGGATAATGTCAGAGTTTTATATTATCTTTTGAATTATCACTGTAAATCTCACTAGTTAAAGTCAATTTTTAAAGAATATATTTTTTTGTATAAAATAAATTAATTGTTTAATTTAAATAGCAAATGATATAACCTCACATTTTAATGGGGAAACCGAACGCCAATTTTCTTTTCCCAGAACCTATATGTTATGCTGTCAAAGTAAGCTTATTACCCTACACCCTAGATATATTCAAGACTCTCATTCTGTTATCGTTACATCTATTTGTAGTTGACGCCCTTCAACAATTGTATGTGTAAGTAATCAGGTAATTACCAAGTATGAGTACAGAGTCCGACGAATGAGTATTTAATTTCATGAATATTTTAATATTATTTCAATTTACTTCTGTTTCAAATATTTTAAATAAGTGAGTAGTAGTCAGAATACATAAATACAACATACGAGGTGCCACCAAAAATAAAGTTACACATCAGTAAGGGAGTTCAATGAACGTTTATTGAGTTACGTAGTAAAATTCAAAGGCCCACAGATACAACGCACTATTTTTTGACAGACTCTGTAAAACCCGTCTGGAATTTCTACCAACCGTTCAATTCCCTGACCATACAAACCCGATCCCTTGTCCTAGAACTATCGGAGAACCTATATTTGAAATCGTCCACCAATGGAAAATATTGTTCCGTCCAGATGTTCTTTCAGCTGGACGAACACATAGTAATGGCATGGGGAAAAATCCGGACTACATGCTGGATACTGCCATATCTCCACCATTGGAACCGTTAAAGCCTACCTTGCGCTGTGCGCACCATGTGTGGTATTGTATTGTCGTGAATAAAAATAAGGCCTTTGCTCGACTGTCCCGCCTCTTGTTCTTTACGCCCTTGTGAATCAACCTCAATGTTTTACATTAAGATTCAGCATCAATGGTTGCCCACTGTAGAGCGTAAACAACTCCTTCACAGTCGAAGAAAACAGCCAATGGAAAAATCACGAAATAATAATGTCTTTCTTATCACCATAATTCACAATTCAATAAAATTTGATTATGGCCTATGATTGGCGCTTTAGGTAAAATTCCTAACGAGACGCTGAACATCATCATCCAGACCATAGCGCACTCTGTGCTGAAAAATTCGTTGGCGATTGTTAGACACCATTTGTACTCTCTGTTCTGAAATAACACGCACTCTATTGGATTTTTTCAGTAAAATCAGAAAAGGGAAGCCCACCTCATGATTGACAATTTCAATTTCGAATCATAACACAAACTCCGCTTACATCTTAACAACAAACGAAAGAAATATTGTTCATGTGAACAGAATAGAAGGCCGATCATTTCGATTCCCTAATAGGGGTAGCTATCAGGTGATTATTGCTATAATAGTGTTACATTTGAACAAATGACCCAGCGAGGTGGCCGTGCCGTTAGGAGCCCCCAGCTGTGAGCTTGCATTCGGGAGGTAGTGGGCTCTAACCGCACTATCGGCAGCAGCGAACATAGTTTTCCGTGGTTTCCCATATTCAAACAAGGCAAATAATGGGACTGTGCCTTGATAAAATCCACGGCAACCTCCTTCCTACTCCTAGCCTTTTCACATAGCATCGTCCCCATAAAACCAATAGTATTTGTGTCGGTGTGACGTAAAGCGAACCGAATTGTTTTCCATACTTGTTTACAGTATACAACACTGCTTTACAAAAGCGTTTGGTGGTTTTCCTATATATTTTGTTAATCTATGGTCCTCATACTCTGTCATGGAGTCCTTAAATGCATGTTCTTATTTTAAACCGAAAAAATACCCTGGTTGGCCTTTAATGACTACAAAGAAAGAAAAGCGATTTTGGAATCTCTGACTAAAATTAAGGGGTGATAATTAATGAATAATTGCATATAACTCATACAAGACATCAGCTATATCCAGTATTTACCACTTAAGACATGCCACAGTTTGTAAAACTAGTGTCATCACATATTGTTAATTATTTAACAATACAAATCCTAGAACTGTCCATTTACAAGCAGATAATTAATAATAAAATCGTAAATAAATACAATAATTAATTGAACAATAATGATAAAATTAATATTTCACTAATGAATAATTAATTAAAATAATTCCATCGAAATTCGTGACCTATTCGGCAAAGAATCGTCACACGAGAACTCTAGATCATCTGCACTCCCTTCTGGCATGCCTAGCCACTCCAAAATTGTGTCATTCAGTTGATTTCTGGACACATTTAAATCATTTTAGTTATATTCTGAAATAAGGTAAATGCACAATGTTGCTTCTACTACTATTTAAGTTTGATGTTAACTGGTAGACACATTTCAATTTAAATCTCGATTTCAGATTTATACATGCATACTTGCTTTAATTTAAGAATAGTATTACATTCTCCTAAAATATCTCAGTTATAGACTACTGTAGATTCAGAAAGTATTTAGTTTGTTATACTTCATAAACGTAAAATTTCCATTCTATTTCCGTGTCTGCTATTTGCTTTACGTCACACCGACACAGGTCTTATGGCAACGATGGGACAGGAAGGGGCTAGGAGTGAGAAGGAAGCGGCCGTGGCCTTTATTAAGGGACAGTCCCTGCATTTTCCTGGTGTGAAAATGGGAAACCAAGGGAAACCATCTTCAAGGCTGCCGACAGTGGGGTTCGTACCCACTATCTCCCGAATACTGGATACTTACCGCACTTAAGCGACTGCAGCTATCGAGCTCGGTCTATTTCCGTTTAAAGCCGTTACAAACTGTAACTAAAGGACATTAACCTTACAATAAATGTAAAATTGTAAAAATGTAGGTCATCTACCGTACATACCTTCTGTTATAATAATGATAATAATAATAATAATAATAATAATAATAATAATAATAATAATAATAATAATAATAATAATAATAAAAATAATAATAATAATAATAATAATGGTACCGGGAGGTACACCTCGACCTCACCCAATTAAAAGAAGCGCCTAAAAGGAACTCTATCTATCAAACAAAACGTGAAACAACTACTGCATGACGTTGGGACATTAATCAGAAGATGTCAGTCATAAAGAACTGAGTATTGTGTTATTTTAAAGTTTCCTAAACTGACTGGATTTATTTGTTCTGTTTTGTTTTGTTTTGTTTTGGTGTACAGCAAGCAGTCTGAACCTTTCTCCATAGATGTCCGTACAAAAATCTGAGGTCATGCACTCTGGTGCAAGGTGGAAGAATTTGTGATTTAAGGAAGTTTTGTGTTTTTAGGTTTTCGTAACTAAATTAACGTTCATTTATTTTGTTATTTCAAGGTTTTCAACACTTCCTCCTTATCTTGCCAGCTTCTGAATCTGGCCAATTAGAAATTTTTGTATTTATTTTTCAGCCTGCCTCAGGCTACTTTTAAATTTTTATTCGGCCAATAAAAATGAGAGGGTGTGTCCTGTTTTAGTCCAGAGCCTTCTCGAATCATCCCCTCGGGTATATAAGCTACGGGTTTTTCAAGCTACCTTGTCTTACTGATTGTCAAATTACTGAGTGTGTGTGTTAAGTCAGGAGGCGGGGTGCCTTATCCTTCGGCAGGCAGTACATCAACCCAGGTAACGGCCATCATTTTTCTATCTTTGTAGCTGTCTCCGCAATCTTATCCCAGGGGAGGTTCTAAACTTTAACTATGTAACCGTTTGATTTATAAAATGCAAACTCCTCCCTTTTCATATAAAATTTCCTAAAGTCTTAAACTGTAAATCGGGGATAGAGAGTGCTTTATTCTCTCGAGTTCCCCTTCAATTTATCTTGAGGTGACTACGATCTTGTAACTGTTTCTTTTCCTGTAACGCATTAAATTAACCTTTCATTCTAGTCACCTCTGTAGCTTGGGATTAGCCTCTGTATCATCGGGCCGCGAGCCCATTTAGGGTTTTATACTTGGTTTTCTAGGAGTGCAAGTGTACGTATCCATACATTTTGTGTTCAGGACAGTAATTTAACCTGTTCTTCTTTCCAAGAAGGCCCAGTAGTTTGGGTAATATATCACCGCTGTCTGGAAAAACCTCCTATGTGAAATATTTTAGCTTAGGACTTCGGCCGGTAAGGTTCTGTCATCTAAGGTGCAATATTGTGTGAATTTTGTCAAGGCATTCTCGCCCTTCATAATGTGTGTGCTGCGAGTCAGTATATCTCCAAAAATATTATCACATAGGAGGTTTTGCCCCGGCAACGACGATGTACTTCTGTGTACAAACATTGAAAATTGTACGTTGTGCCTAGAGAGGTCAGAGATTGTAAGGTTTTGTGTAACGTTGCCTTGAGTGCGCTGTAAGAAATTGGGAGCATAATCTCCTTTGTTGAATTCGGAGAGCTTGTAAATTCTTTCTGGTTTCAGTGTGATACTAGTCGTGCCTTTGAAAGGTCGTAAATTTGTAACGGTTGGAGCAAACTGCTCTGGAAATTTGTGTCTAATTAAACGCTACATAGGCGTCATTGAAAACGTGTAAATTTGGATCTTGAAGCCTAAAACTCTTAAATTCCCTATTCTGGGATATTCTATTTTTATATTTTCTGATTATATTTCAAAGTTTTAAAAGAATCTTTGATAATGTAGATAGACCCGTTCAAACCCACACCTTCTTTCACCACTTTTGATCCACGAAATTCCGGTAATAATAATAATAATAATAATAATAATAATAATAATAATAATAATAATAATAATAACATATCTTTGAATTGATTTCATTGGATTTGTAGAAATGTCAATTTGAAGCATCTTTGTATATACATTATATGCCTATCGATTGCAAGGCTCCCATATATTGTCCCCGACATAGTCAGTCTACGAACACGAGACACCCCAGGGGTGCTCAGTTCGGTGGCTGTAGGCTTATAAAATAAATGAATGTGGCAGGATTTTCATAGGGTTCATCGAATAAGCACGTTCCAGGTATAAAACAAATATGACACTTTTATTTAATGAAATGAAATATTGGCCATCCTGAAATCTGTGATTATGACTATGATCGCTACGTTATGGAATTTAATATGGCTCTTGATGTAACAAACCTAGGTGCAAACAAATGGGATGGTACACGGCAGTTGTTTTCCCGAACATTCTAACAGAGTATTTTTACATGGTGAAATTTTTTTTTATCGTCTTTAAAGTTATTAAATCATTTATTTAAAGTTGAATCAAAAATTTTCATTCGGAAAAATGAGGTCTGGGCCAAGCCTTCATCGACAATCTGGAAAAAATGCAGTAATGGTAAGAACGAGTATAATAAAGAAATATCCAAGATTCAAAAAGTTAACAATTATAGCAAAAATAAAATTTACAGTCGTTATCTTAACAATTTTGTAATTATAAAATGAAAAGTTGAATTTGCCTTGGTTTTCTCTAAGTTAATCCGAGACGTCGGATATACCTGTTCACGTCATCTCACATCTCGTTTCGTGAGAATTAATACTGAACTTTAAGCATCTAATCAATAATTAAACAAAATAAAACGCCTTCTGGGCTTGCAAACGTAAGTAAATGGGGAGAATATCATCCATGTGGAAATCCCGTCCACTATCAATCGATAATGTCAAAGTGTCACATATTTTCAGAACAGAACACATAGAAAATAATTTTCTAACTACTAACAAATGACTACTTCTACAGCTAACTACGGAAATTATCAAGAAGACTGATTACTAAGAAGAAAATATCTACACTATGTACATGTCGACGAGTGTCGATCAATCATATTACTCTCCTGTTAACAGATTTATTGAGTTACATCACGATTGAGTTACCTCATGAGAGCGAAAAATTGCACCAACGAATGAGCTTGCATAGTCACGAATCAAATATTATTTAGATATTTCGTCGAGGACCTGTTCTTCAGACCTAAGGCCTTCTCGAACGTTCACCTGTACCTTCAACTTGAAATTATTGAATTACTTGAGAAAAGTTGGGATATTCCCACGAATTAAAAAGTACATCGATTAACATGGACTTTCATTTTCTTCATCTGAAGACACTAATATTAGACTACACTGCATTCATCGCGAATAATCCATTAACATGTGAAAAGCTCAGTTTCACGAAGATTCATGTCATGCACAATTATTCCATATACTCCACACGTACAGTGTACTACCATGACGACTCTAATTTGTCGCATCCTAATCTCAAATATGTGTAGCCATGAAATATCAGGACCTACCATCGTCCTACAAATACCTAATATCCACTTAAATGTGTCTCGATGATTAATTACTCTAACTAATTATCACATGCCCCCAATGCACATATTCACATTAAATTCGTATATAGAATTCAGACTCAATATCCCGATGACACGTTATCTCAAACACGAGGTACAAGTAGAAGTTCCATTACAAGAAAAATATTGAAAATATGGACAAAATATCCTACCATTAAATCCATCGAACATAAATTAATTCATATTCGTGACGAAATTCACTCAATAAGCAAAGATGGTGTCGATAACACATGGATAACTCTATCAGAACCCTCACTGTCAAATTCATGGCCACATGGTCATCAAGCAATCGCATGTGTCAGTTTTTACGACATATTCGAGCAAATATACAACCATAAAATGTGTCAAAATAGCTTGCTAAGAAGAAAGAAAGAATAGAACAAAACTACATAGAACAGATATAAATGAGACGTAATCGACTTAACTTAAGGAGAAATCTTCACGTCTGGAAGTCTGGGTTCTCAATCAGCCATGCTAGGATGAAAGAATCTGCATCCCAACGCTGCCGACGGTGGTCGATAGTTTAGAACTTCATGGTGAAGCACTGGTAATCCATAATGCGAAGTTCCGTCCTCTTCTGGAAATGATCACGTCCACGTCTTCCGCGTCCACTCGTGAGAAAGCTGAAACTTACACAAAGTGCTTTAGAATAAACTCCAAACACACACGTAACTATATTTTGGAAATGACACGTACGTAAGGGATTAATATCTGCATATTCGACGTCTGATCACAGCACTGTTCTAAATTGTATACAATTATCGGAAGTGTAGAGCACAGGAGTGAAGCCACTATTCTTGACGAGAGTATTCACGACGTTCCACGCTGAGCGACTGCAGATGATAGTCCAGGAACACGTCAGTGAGTGTGAGAGTGAGTACTTGTATCACATGACTTAAATATCGTGTCTGGTGCACATGCACGGAAGTAAAGTCAATTTAGATACTAAATTCTTCTACTGTACGAATCTACAACTTCATTACCATTTTAGCCACAAGGTCGTGTAAATTATTTCAAAATTTCAGTTTTTAATTTATATCCTCTAAATGTGCTATTTTTTTATCCAGTTTATTTTAATTTAATCCTTGAGCCTTCCGTAAATATGCATGTCACGCCACCAAAGATATTATAAATATTTCATTCATATCGTTCCTCGCAATTACAGGTGACACGCGCTGGTATCTCTCTTTCTCTCGCCAACCTTCATTTTTTTTGTTAGCCGGGCGGTCGCCCTCTTCACGTAAAAAAAACTCGTTCTCGTCCTCGCCCAAGGTCGCGCACACCCCATCTCGCCGACAAGCGAACACAAGCCAGACCAACACCTGTCTATTCAGCTGTGGCCTCACGGTCACATCCACCTCTTACTGGGACAAAATTTTTTAAACAAGGTTAAATTTTTTTAAATCGTGTTCATTCCTTAAAATGTGGTCCGTATGTTGTCTACCTCACTGTTTAATTTTCCACGGTGTTAATAATTTCCAAGCATCTGTCAGTTGTCTGAACGGTAATCATTCTGCACGACACAAACTGGTATTTCTTTGACGGCCGACCTGGGTCTCTTCTTTTTTCTTTCTTCACTCTTCTGCTTTACGGTAGAGTCTTAGGTTCGAGGCATTGAATATAACTGTTCGCAGGAGAGTAATAGTTTGATATCTTCACATTGGAGTCTTTCTTCTGGCACCCTGATTTTCAGGTTGATATTGTGGTGCCGAAGGATTTAATCTATCGTCATGAGGTGAATTCCTGTGTCGCTGGAACTGTGGGCTCTCGGCTCCCATCACATCTGGATCGGTGTCTTGATTACGAATGGCGTCCTTCCATTTTGAGCCTTTTTCAGTTTCCTTCCTTAATTCTTCAATGTACCGCATACTTTCTCGATGACGGTTCTCCATTTCATCTCTGAAATTCTGATAGTTACGATCTGAATAATATCTAGGTCTATCATAGGGCCTATTTCGCCTGTAGTCCTGTGGTCGGTTCCGTGTCCTGTAATTTCCCCTTCTTCGGACGTTCTTCGGATCTTCCATCCTGTCCTCTCTGGGTCTCGTTCTTCTCTCTTCCCATCGACGGTCGTACGCTCTGGGATAGTTTTTGTACTCTTTAGGTCCGCTCTGACTTCCGTTTTCAGGCGTTGGAATTCGAATTCCGGTTTTTCGGAGTGTCTATTACGTTGACCTGGTAAGTATTGCTCCTTTGAGTTTTCGGTACTGTTGAGACATTCATGGTATGGTCGAGTTGTCTGAGGATAGCCTCAGCCTGCACTGCGGTCTGAACATTGGCAGCAATGAGTAAACGCTGTACTTCCACAGGAAACTGCTTTGTTATCGCTTGGACCAACTCATTTTTAAATGGTGGAATGTCGAGGTCTTTCATTCGTCGTACTTGATTACAGAAGTAATTAGCATACTGCGTCTGCCCGTCTATGGAATATTTTCGTGAATACAAATCCAACTGTAGTGCTTGTTGCAAATCCTCTCCCCAGTATCTCTGCAGGAACAAGCGCTTGAAACCTTCATAGTCTTCAAACGTATAACGGAAAGCGTGGTACCAGTTGAGCACGTCTCCCTCTAAAAATTTCTCCGCCGTTCGAAGATGTTTTTCGGTAGGGATCTTCTGTTCGCGGATATATTCATCAAGGTCCCTAATGAAATTTTTAGGTGTGACCCCATTTAAGTTGTTGAATTTTCTAGGCCTGTCCTCGCTCATTCGGATAAAATTAATGATCTGAGGTACACTTTGTGCCGGTGTAGTACTTAGATTTACTGTGGGTTGTTCAATATGGGTAATATTCTGAGACGATTCAGCTACTGGCGATATTCCTTCTGTTACAGTAGAATTAGCCTGTACGACCTCTTCGACATTACTCTTTCGGTCCATTAATGATGTCACTAAGACCCTAGTGCTCCTATCCTGCAACTTCAAGGATCCTACTTCTTTTTCTAATTTTTGGAGGTCGTCCATATTTTCCTCCATCTTCTGTTTCCCGGACTTGACATCTCCGGCAAGATTAATAATTTGTTCAAGTATTTCCGACTTGTCCTTGTCAATCATGCTCTTGATATCATCGAACTGGAGTGAAATATCTTGTATCTCCATTTGGTTGACTGAGATACTGTCCTTTACGGATCGGAGATCATCGTCGACCTTCTCTTTTATTTTCTTTAAGTCTTCTGTGACCTCTCCTCTAAGATCTTTCACTTGTTCTGACATCTCTTCTTGTGCCGTAGAAATCTCTACTTTTATAACATATATCTCCTTCCTCACGGATTCAATGTTATTTCTTACTAGGACTACGTCACTCTGAAGAGCGGTGACCTTCCCGGTGATAACCTTATTATCCTCTTTAATCTGGCTCGTCAAAGTAACAACTTGTTCCAGGGTTTTTTTCTGATTTTCCCTGCACTCTAACACGATATTGTCAATCCGACAACTAGTTTCCTCCAGTTTTGCATATAGTTCGTCACGACCCTTTTTCGCCTCTTCCTGTATCGCGGCACCCATAATGTTCATTTTTTGACTTATTCGCTCATTACTATCTTCCTGTATGTTCCTAAATTCCTCTTTATTCTCGTCCTGTATTTTCCTAAATTCCTCTTTATTCTCGTCCTGTATTTTCCTAAATTCCTCTTTATTCTCGTCCTGTATCCTTCTACTCTCTTCCTGTGCTCTCCTACTCTCTTCCTGTGCTTTCCTGTTCTCTTCCTGTGCTCTCCTGTTCTCCTCTGTCATAGTTTCTAATAACTTCCTAATCTCCTCGAGATCCATTCTATTATTCATAAAGTGACCTGTGTCAGCAAACGCCGAAATGCAGAGACTTTCCCCCCCAGACATGTTGATTATGATAAGGCAAATTCAAGTTTCATGAAGAAAATTCCTAACCCTCATTTTTCCATGTGAAACACATCATCATAAGTAACATATTCTGAAAATTCCGCGTACTCTGTTAGAATTCAACCTAGCTGGGATGACATTAAATCTGAAATGAACCTGCCGAACCGTGAATAATTAATAATTTGACCAAGTCAATTTAAACCACGTGGAGAAGCAATTAATCAAGTTCCACGATGGATTAAGCCACTTTATAAGCCACAAATCGAGCCCCACGGAAGGGACTAGCCACTAAGATGTGCCCGACATAGTCACTCTACGAACACGAGACACCCCAGGGGTGCTCAGTTCGGTGGCTGTAGGCTTATAAAATAAATGAATGTGGCAGGATTATCATAGGGTTCATCGAATAAGCACGTTCCAGGTATAAAACAAATATGACACTTTTATTTAATGAAATGAAATATTGGCCATCCTGAAATCTGTGATTATGACTATGATCGCTACGTTATGGAATTTAATATGGCTCTTGATGTAACAAACCTAGGTGCAAACAAATGGGATGGTACACGGCAGTTGTTTTCCCTAACATTCTAACAGAGTATTTTTACATGGTGAAAATTTTTTTATCGTCTTTAAAGTTATTAAATCATTTATTTAAAGTTGAATCAAAAATTTTCATTCGGAAAAATGAGGTCTGGGCCAAGCCTTCATCGACAATCTGGAAAAAATGCAGTAATGGTAAGAACGAGTATAATAAAGAAATATCCAAGATTCAAAAAGTTAACAATTATAGCAAAAATAAAATTTACAGTCGTTATCTTAACAATTTTGTAATTATAAAATGAAAAGTTGAATTTGCCTTGGTTTTCTCTAAGTTAATCCGAGACGTCGGATATACCTGTTCACGTCATCTCACATCTCGTTTCGTGAGAATTAATACTGAACTTTAAGCATCTAATCAATAATTAAACAAAATAAAACGCCTTCTGGGCTTGCAAACGTAAGTAAATGGGGAGAATATCATCCATGTGGAAATCCCGTCCACTATCAATCGATAATGTCAAAGTGTCACATATTTTCAGAACAGAACACATAGAAAATAATTTTCTAACTACTAACAAATGACTACTTCTACAGCTAACTACGGAAATTATCAAGAAGACTGATTACTAAGAAGAAGATATCTACACTATGTACATGTCGACGAGTGTCGATCAATCATATTACTCTCCTGTTAACAGATTTATTGAGTTACATCACGATTGAGTTACCTCATGAGAGCGAAAAATTGCACCAACGAATGAGCTTGCATAGTCACGAATCAAATATTATTTAGATATTTCGTCGAGGACCTGTTCTTCAGACCTAAGGCCTTCTCGAACGTTCACCTGTAGCTTCAACTTGAAATTATTGAATTACTTGAGAAAAGTTGGGATATTCCCATGAATTAAAAAGTACATCGATTAACATGGACTTTCATTTTCTTCATCTGAAGACACTAATATTAGACTACACTGCATTCATCGCGA
The DNA here is from genome assembly GCF_040414725.1 of Anabrus simplex. Lineage (NCBI taxonomy): Eukaryota > Metazoa > Arthropoda > Insecta > Orthoptera > Tettigoniidae > Anabrus > Anabrus simplex. Next base: position 309,454,819 of record NC_090270.1, read on the forward strand.
ATAATCCATTAACATGTGAAAAGCTCAGTTTCACGAAGATTCATGTCATGCACAATTATTCCATATACTCCACACGTACAGTGTACTACCATGACGACTCTAATTTGTCGCATCCTAATCTCAAATATGTGTAGCCATGAAATATCAGGACCTACCATCGTCCTACAAATACCTAATATCCACTTAAATGTGTCTCGATGATTAATTACTCTAACTAATTATCACATGCCCCCAATGCACATATTCACATTAAATTCGTATATAGAATTCAGACTCAATATCCCGATGACACGTTATCTCAAACACGAGGTACAAGTAGAAGTTCCATTACAAGAAAAATATTGAAAATATGGACAAAATATCCTACCATTAAATCCATCGAACATAAATTAATTCATATTCGTGACGAAATTCACTCATTAAGCAAAGATGGTGTCGATAACACATGGATAACTCTATCAGAACCCTCACTGTCAAATTCATGGCCACATGGTCATCAAGCAATCGCATGTGTCAGTTTTTACGACATATTCGAGCAAATATACAACCATAAAATGTGTCAAAATAGCTTGCTAAGAAGAAAGAAAGAATAGAACAAAACTACATAGAACAGATATAAATGAGACGTAATCGACTTAACTTAAGGAGAAATCTGCACGTCTGGAAGTCTGGGTTCTCAATCAGCCATGCTAGGATGAAAGAATCTGCATCCCGACGCTGCCGACGGTGGTCGATAGTTTAGAACTTCATGGTGAAGCACTGGTAATCCATAATGCGAAGTTCCGTCCTCTTCTGGAAATGATCACGTCCACGTCTTCCGCGTCCACTCGTGAGAAAGCTGAAACTTACACAAAGTGCTTTAGAATAAACTCCAAACACACACGTAACTGTATTTTGGAAATGACACGTACGTAAGGGATTAATATCTGCATATTCGACGTCTGATCACAGCACTGTTCTAAATTGTATACAATTATCGGAAGTGTAGAGCACAGGAGTGAAGCCACTATTCTTGACGAGAGTATTCACGACGTTCCACGCTGAGCGACTGCAGATGATAGTCCAGGAACACGTCAGTGAGTGTGAGAGTGAGTACTTGTATCACATGACTTAAATATCGTGTCTGGTGCACATGTACGGAAGTAAAGTCAATTTAGATACTAAATTCTTCTACTGTACGAATCTACAACTTCATTACCATTTTAGCCACAAGGTCGTGTAAATTATTTCAAAATTTCAGTTTTTAATTTATATCCTCTAAATGTGCTATTTTTTTATCCAGTTTATTTTAATTTAATCCTTGAGCCTTCCGTAAATATGCATGTCACGCCACCAAAGATATTATAAATATTTCATTCATATCGTTCCTCGCAATTACAGGTGACACGCGCTGGTATCTCTCTTTCTCTCGCCAACCTTCATTTTTTTTGTTAGCCGGGCGGTCGCCCTCTTCACGTAAAAAAACTCGTTCTCGTCCTCGCCCAAGGTCGCGCACACCCCATCTCGCCGACAAGCGAACACAAGCCAGACCAACACCTGTCTATTCAGCTGTGGCCTCACGGTCACAATATCGATATTTCACTCACCAACATGGAAGAATGTTGAATTTGGTTTCGTGACGAAGCTGGATGAGAAAAGTCACGATCTTCGTTCGTGTTACAAGTGTCGTGTGAGGTTTACTATACCTCATTATTCCTACTGACCTCGCGTGATCAGAAGCCTCGACTTACTCATCGTACGAGGTGAAGCTGGTAGAACACTCGGGTTTGTTCTCAAGTCACATGATACCACGAACATGAAAGAAATGAGTTAGAAAGCATTATAATGCACATGGATAAGCCAGTATTTCGTAAATTCAACGCATATTAGGATACCAGGATTAAAGAACAGAAATTGATAAAATTAATTGTATAATAACACGGTACAGGCGAACAATTGCACATATATTGCGCACGCTTAGAACTCTGACCACATTGGTTCTTTCATCTAAGGTTCAGTATCGCTTGACAATATCAACGAATTTTCGTTCTAAGTGATTCATGTGCTGCGGGTCAGTATTTATCCCCTCAGCATTATCAAGCGGTATTTCAATGACGATAATCTATTGCAAGCACACATACTGCGCTTTGAAGAAAATGTCCACGGTGGCGCACGAAATATCAACCAATTTGTTTTTTGAATTACGTGTTTAATTTTAAGAAATATTGCTACAGAATTGATGCACAGATAATCACAATAGCAATAAAAAGGTCTCTAATTTTTGACATTGTCAATGTATTCGCAGTTTTTCCCTTGAAGGCGTACTCCTACATTGGTGAACACTGTCGGACACAAATCTTCAGAAATCTCAAAGCATAAATAGGGATGAGGGTGCGCGAGGAGGAAGAACTTCAGATCATCAGGGTTGGGATTGAGGTAGCAGTAATCAACTGAGAGGAATTTTCTTGTTAGTAGAACTCACAACGTGACCTTTAATCCAGTTTATCATCATACCATCGCCTCCTTACAAGATTATCGATGTTATTTTTCTGTTGTTCACAACCTTGCAGCCTATTTATTACTCTATAGAGAATATCATTATCCTCAAAAAGGCGTATCTCTGATTCCAGTACTTTACTCGTAGCATTTATATATACTGTACAGGGTGAACAAAAAATGCCGCACTTGGAAGTCAGCATCGATTCCTCGTCCCATTGCAAGAGAAAAGTTTCTACAGCCAAATCCGATCTGGTGCTGTTGGAAAACAAGTCGAAAACGAGAAGCTGGCAACGCTGTCACATCCTGCAGCGCATCGGAATGTAATAGAGAAACGTACATTATCCCGTTCTACAGTACCCGCCGTCGCAGCTCTCTGAGTAGACGGCTGGGTTATCAAACCCAGATGCACCATGGAGCTACGGCTCGAATCTACGTCAGCTTGTTTTTCCTTTTATGTGTGTGACGCCAGGTGCCTAGTTCTCGTCGTGTAACTGCGTTTGTAAGCATGACATCTTGTTTTCACATGACAGTAGTCGAACACATGACAGTGTGATCCATTGAACTGAATGCATGAGTCGACTAACCACGCAGCGCACAGCCATAACTGGTCCTGTCAAGCGCATGCAGGGTGGCTTCCTGATGGAGTACACAAACGGCAAATACGTCGATATGCATTTAGTGTTGGGTGCATCCGATAACCATGCTTTTGTTGCTGCTCGTGAGTATGCAGAAACCGGTAATCTTCTCCCACAAGTAGTGGACAGAGGTCGTCCAAGGACTAGACGTGCTCCAGAAACAGAGGACGACATTCTTCAAGCAGTTCACCAATCACCAAGGCAGTTCTAGGTATTTCACACTGGTTGTTGACGTGTTGCACGACGAAAAACTGCATCCATATCATTACACGTCAACTCAACACCAGCCGGCAGAAGACCGCATTGAACGAGTACAGTTCTCTGAATGGCTTTTGCAACAAGGTGAAGATAACTAACATTTTATAAAGAATGTGACATGGAGTGATGAATGTAGCTTCACTCCGGAAGGTATTTTCAACCTTCACAACAGCCATTGTTGGTCTGACCACAACCCACATGTCACCCGTGAACGTGGATTTCAGGCACGCTTTGGCATAAACCTGTGGGCTGGAATCGTGGGAGGAGTGCTTTTAGGGCCTTACCTATTGCCTGACGCTTTAGGAAACGTTCCACTTGGTGTTCCGCGATAGCTATGGTTTCAGCATGATGGTGCACCGCCACACTTTGGAAGGACTGTGCGTAACTGGTTAAATGAAGCGTTTCCAAGGAAACGGATTGGTCGTGGAAGTCCAATGTTCTGGCCTCCACGTTCCCCGGACCTTAATCCACTAGATTTGTATTTGTGGAGACACTTAAATGAACATGTTTATAGTACTCCATCCATGGATGTACAAGACCGAATAGGTCGCGTGCATGCTGCATCCGTAATGGTGGATGCAGGTGTGTTGCGTATCGTCCGGCAATGTATGCTCCAGCGAGTGGCGGAGTGTTTGAAAATACAAGGTGGTCGCTTTGAACATCTGCTGTGAAGTGAATGTTGCTCGTATGTGTACGTACCGGCTCTGTGAAGATAAGACTGGACGTCACACGTACACTATGGAATTATTGTCCGTAGCATAACGGGAAATTCAGTGTAGCCTACCTACTGTACTGCATTGTGTTTCCTTGTACCGCATTGGATAGAGACGATGTTACTGTAACCACTATTATGCTCTACGTATTGATTTTATTTCTGCCATGGACGAAACACAGTGGTCCTTTACGTCTGTAAGAAGTTCATGTTATGTTTGAATGTTTAAATAAAGGTAACTCTAACGGTAAGACAGAACATTAGTATATTGCATAGTTGAGGTGTACATTGGATACAATTTGATACACCGGGCGAGTTGGCCGTGCGGTTAGGGCCGCGCAGCTGTGAACCTGCATCCAGGAGATAGTGGGTTCGAATTCCATTGTCAGCAACCCTAAAGATGGTTTTTCGTGGTTTCCCATTTTCACACAAGGCAAATGCTGGGCCTGTACCTTAATTAAGCCACGGCCGCTTCCTTCCAGCTCCTATACCTTTCCTCTCCCATCGTCGCCATAAGACCTATCTGTGTCGGCGCGACGTAAAGCCGCTAGCAAAAAAAAGTAATTTGATACATTAACTGAAAGAAAAAGCGCGAACGCGAATCGAACATCGGTGCGTCCGCACAAGCGGCCTTTATGGCATTACCTCGTCCCACAGAACTAATTATTTTTAATATATAAAGTCGTTTATTCTATGTTTCGATGTTTACATTGCACACATGTAATAAATGTGAAGCAGAGAACCAGTCCATATGATAGTGTAAAGTTCTAAACAGTTTCACATATGCTCTCACATAATGTCATATAAAAATAAAAATGAAGTATACTTATAACTGCGATGGAAACAACTGAACCTAAGAACTGAGAGGATCACAATAACAAAAAGGACACACAAGGAAACATTGTTATAATTCAATACAGTTCAAATAGGGACCAGATCTGTCCACTTTCACTGAGTTTCCACCGCTCTTTCTTCATGTGGTACAAGAGAGCCGGGAGTATAACACCATCAACACTGTCCAACATGTAAGTAATGTATTGTCCTAGTATCCACACAATTGCTTGCTGTTTGATCTGGGGGAAGGCCACGGAACGGCGAATCAGCTTCCTGTCGTCGATGTCTCCCAGGTCCATGTTCATGAGGCGACACACCTGCCGTTTACACCATCTCCATGTGTGCATGTTGTTAGTCGGTGTATCGCTGTATCCGTTTGACCACACACCGTACACCATGGCGAGTGTTCCAGATATATTTTGTGTCGACGTTGTGCTGTTGGTACCAGATTGTTTAGAAAGAGGAAGATTTGATAACGTGCGTGAGACGAGACTTTCATACGACTGAAGTTTGCCCAGACCGTAGGCCAGTGGGTGTAGAGTGCTGTGGATTAAATCCGTGGGGTGAAGTTCACAGCTCGGCGTATCATACTGTAAATGGTCTTGGTGGTAGCATTCGTTCCTCCAACTTGTTGCAGTTTCAGATGATGATCTCCGAATATTTTTGGCGGAGGTCTGGTGTTATCGTCAGCTAATCTCCAGATATCCTTGTACAGCGCGATCGAGAAAGTGTTCGACTGTAATAAGACAGATATGTCATTTTTAAAAAGTATTGCTTGGAATTTCGTTCCATGTGCTATTAGTCCTAACCCACCGAGCCTATATGGAAGATACAGTTGGTCTCGTTGTACTCGAGATAGCTGGCCTTGCCATATGAACCAACCAATATATTTTGAGAGTTGGCCGTCAAATTTTGTAGGTAGCGGGAACACTTGAGCTAAATACCAAACATTTAAGAGCACATAAATGTTTATCACCACAATCCTCTGAGTTAAATTCAAATTCCTTTGACGAAATTTCATCATCACAGCTCTAACCTTGGCAATAACTGTAGCCCAGTTGGTTTCTAAAGTATCGAGCACACATTTCTTCCATTTAATACTAAGGATCTTTACCTCATCAACCAGTTTCTTGGAATGATACCGGGACTCTCCATTGAAGTGAACTAAAGTAGTTTTTTTGGGATTGGATTTCGCCCCTGAAGCGGCACTGTAGGTACTAAGAACTGTAGCAAGATATCAATGCCATTGTCACATCGGACCAACATCGATATGTCATCAGCGTAAACACACAATGAAAATTTATAGGTATTTACTCTGTATCCTTGTAGCTGTGGTTGAAGTGTCCGAATGAATGACTCCAGTCCTATGACAAAAAGTAGCATGGATAGTGGGCACCCCTGTCGTACTGATCTTTCTATCGGTATCAACGTTGAAAAGTATCCGTTGACAAGTACGTTGGGTATAGAATTGCAATTGATCATGCGAATGTTATCAATCACTATATCAGGGAATTGAAAATGCTTTAAAACTATGTATAGATATTGATGACTAACGCGGTCAAATGCTTTATCAAGATCTATATTCAATAAGCTTAGTTGTTCACTTGGCTGGAATTGGACTTTCAAATGGATATCACGTAGTGTTCGCAGATTTGTCAGAATGGTACGTCCGGGAACACTGCAACACTGTTTAGTTCCAATGACATCTGCCAGGACAGTCTTCAGACGACGGGATAACACTCTGGCTAATATTTTATAATCACTGCATAACAATGTAACCGGCCGAAAGTCCTCCACCTGAAAAGGTAATTTATTTTTTTGGGATGAGAACTATAATACCTTCATGTTGAGATTTGGATAGGGCACGACGGTTCAAGATAGTGCGGATAACATCACAGAATTCCTTGCCAATAGTAAGCCAGTATTGTTTGTAAAATTCATAGGGGACCCCGTCGATTCCTGGAGAGCGATTAGACGGAAGATTTGTTTAGCTTGAATTTCAGCATCAGTAATTTCCATGCTAAGCAGTTCTTTGCTTTCCGGAGTAAGTGCAGCGTCACAGGACTGAAGCAAAGTATGGACTTTGTTTATACCAATAGATTCCCTGGCGTATAACTGTTGATAGAATGAAGAAATTTCTCTCCGTATATCATCCGGTGACGTAATCTCACTTCCATCAGGCGATTGTATTTTATGAATGTACTGGAGTTGCTGCTCTCGCTGTGCACGTGCTATGTGGTAGACGCTGTCAACTTCATCGGGTAGGACCGTGTGATCCTTCAGCTGCTGCACATTCAACAGTTTGTCTTTAACATCCTTAATCTCATTGTAATCTTGTTCACCAGCATTATTCCTCTCCTGTAGCTGTCGGAGGACGCTATAATAGAATCCATCTGTATCGCGTTTCTCTTAGGCCTTGTGATACGCAAAATGTTTGAAAATTCGTCTTATCCCTGGTTTGACTAACCTGTCCCACCATTCTGCACAATCACTATATTTACACTTCTGAAGTATCCATGTATTCCAGTGTCGCAGAAATGTTTCCGTACACTGGTCATCCTTAAGTAGTGAGCAGTTCATTTTCCAGTATCCTCTCCATATATAATATACTTTAAGTGAGTACTGTATTTGACATACGACAGGTATCACCTCATAATTCCTAGGTTGAATGAGTGCTCGTCAGACATACATGCTGTCAATGCGTGAGGAAGTGTTGTACTGGATATAGGTATAGTGAGGAATGGGCACATTCAGCTCATCCACAACATCAGTCAGGTTCAAAGAGGTTAGGAGATCATGTAAGGCAGGGTTCGGCGCGTAATTTTGCCCCGTTGAGTCCTCTAAACACTGAACACAATTACAATCCCCGGCAAGGAAAGTTTTCTCTTTTATACTATGCTGGTGTGGAAGTAGATCTCATTGAAAGAATGTCTTGCGTTGAACACGGTTTTGGTTCCCTGATGGTGCATAAATACTTATTAGAGTAGTATCATTAATATGTCCAGATATGATTCTTCCAGAATATTGACACTGCACACCTTCGAGGTCCAGATCATGTCGGGTTAAGAACCCTGTTCCCCTATTAGCATTACCTATATTTATATACTGGTTATAATATGAGGAAATGGGTAACACGGGGAGAGCAACTTCTTGTAGGAAGGCGATGTCAACATCAGTCGCTCGGAGAAATCGTTCCAAACATTGAAACTTGAGGTTGCATTGTGGAACATTAATGTTCACACTGGCTACTGCCAGTAGCTGAGTCATCAGCAATAGGAGCAACGCCATTTTACACAAGACAGTGAACCGAGGTGATAATCCGTCCTAACTTGTAAGTCAAGAAGTATCTAGCTAACATGGGGTGAGATGAAGCGGGTCTTTCTTCTTGCTACTGTCCGAGAGCTGGATATCGGCACGTGCTGCTGTCCTCGGGTCTCGGTGGGACATTGAACTATTTTGTGTTTTTTCAGTACCTACAAGTGTTTCATGTATTGATTCAGAAGCCTTATAAAGAATTGCAGCGGAAGATTAATTATTTATTTTCATTTCCTTATTGGGAATGACAGGCCGCGAGTCTTCTGCCTCATTCGCCTCCCTATCATCATTCATTTCTATTCTTTGTGTTCCTGAGGGTTGTTGTGTATTTACTAGTTCTGAAAAGTGTTCGTCAGATGTTATAAGTAAGGACGGGGCATCCGTAAATTTTTCTTCGTCCGGTGTTGGTATAGCTGACTTATCAGCTGTGAGCTCTGTTTCCATATGTTCGCTTGAGTCTAGTGGGGTATCCCCAAGGTCAACTGAAGGCTGTATGCTCGGGGGGAATGTGTCCTGTTCGGGATTAGCGCCAGTGACTGCCCCAGAATATAGTACACTAAACGAATGTTTACTACTGGCTGCTAGTGTAACCATTCGGTTCGGACAGTTGTTACGTAAATGGGTCGTTTCATTACATATGAGACATGTTTGTACCTGTCCATTATACGAGATATACCCAGGGTGGCAACCAAAATTTTCTTTTGGGAAAATCGGTCTCTTAATAGCCATAGTTACTGCGCGAATGCCATTATAAACAGGAAACATATAAGAAGACGACCACTGTTCTTTACGAACTTCACTGACGGTTCCATATTTACTGAACACTGATCGGAATATTTCAGAGGGAACTTCCAAGGGAACATTGAAAACACGAACCGTAGTCAAATTCAAGTCAGCTGGAGTGATCTTGACATAACACCGTTCCCCAGATTCACAGCAAAATTGTACAGGATCCTGAAAAGTTTGTAAGCATTTCTGATAAATGGAATCGCTGATTACCTTCATGTGCAAGGCTCGCTCCGGGGCATTCAGCTGAATAGCTTTCACTTGGTCGACGTTTAACCTTAGTGTGTTAGCAATCCGACGATGAATTTCCATAGGCGAAGGTCGGGGACTCTGACCATTCCACAAACAGCGTACGCTGTTTTTCCGTTGATGTTGATATTTCCCCGTTATTGTCTTTCGTTCACTACAGTTAAATCCAGAAGAGTTGTTCCCTTAACCTTGTATTACACTTCACTGATTTCTATCGTATGCTGTGTATACTGTTCAGACGCAAGCGGACAAGTAAGACGTCCTTCCTCTACCACAGGCACAGCACTACTAGCTAACGAGACAGCTCCAGCAGAGCGCCGAGTTCATGCGAGCTGTGCTTGGCCACGCTGCACGCCGTTACAGCGTTGCCAGAGCCTTGTTTCTTAACGCGCTTTTCTATTAAACCTATTGGTGTGACTAGGTCTTGCATGATAAAGTTTTGTTGTAAATTTCGACGAGGAACCGCATGCCGACCTCTATGTGCGGCATTTTTTGTTCACCCTGTATAAGAAACATAAAAGTTCAATATTACTGCCTTGATGAATTCTCACCTTAATGATTATAGGATCAGATAAAGTTACTCCCACTCTAATTAGTTCTATTTTCTAGAAATATAGCCACCCATTCGGTCACTCCTTTGTCTAGTTTAGAAATACTTGTCCGAAATGCTTACTCAGAAAATGAGGAGAAAATGACTCATAAAAAGGAGTTTTAAACCCTAGGCATTTCGGGCATCTTCCCCATTTTTAGTCAGCTTTCCAACTACTTCTAAGGAGCTTCTTTATCGCAAGCCTTAACAATACTGTGGGGCTATTATTTTACTCGTCACCAGCCTATCGACAGTTTTATCGGCGCGCCGCCATTGTCGTCACTTGGCGGCATTTTAGCCTCCCTCTGGCTTCCCTCCCTGTCGGCCTTCATTGTCACGGTATCATGTTTTCACTGAAGTAATATAGCACATAAAATTCTAACGCATCCGTACCACTAGAAACTTATCTTAATTGATACAAGAGTAGTTTTCTGATCTTCAACATCTTTTGCGAGCTGATTGGAGAACAGCAAAAAAAGTGAACCGAACTCAAGAGAATATGTTTAGAGTCTAGAAGAAAGAGAAGGAAAGGCAGAAAAAGACAACTTTTACTCCTCTTTAACTTCTCTCTGTCTGTGACTGATTCATTCCCTTCCCCTTCCGAAGCTTTGTTCCATATCCTGTGTTCTGCTAATGGCCATATTGAATTGCATCCGAACAAAACGAATAAGGAACTAAATAAAAAACGAAGCTTGCTTCCTTTCTACTTCATTATTCTTCTTTATAGGATGTTTTGTTTGTCTTCTATGCTCTTCGTCTTTATATTAACATCTCACAAATTAGAGATACACTGGTTCTGAAAGAAACTAATGATATGGCTTAAAGAAAAACTCAGTACTGACAGTAAGTGAAAAACTGATAGCGGTCTTTGTGTATCATAAATTAATTCGCTAACAAGGCCAGACATCAAGGGAAATACTTGAATTTCCTTTTCCTTTCAGCTTTGTAAATTTGGCTCTGTTCAACGCGAAATAAAAATAAGAACAAGAATATCGTTCGTCCGTCCATCCTATATATACATATTCATTATAGCCTCTACTGAATTTCTGCATTCAGTCTGCAAGTCTCAGTAAATAAACTAAGCACCTCCACAATCCTTTATTTGTAACAAGTTTTATTAATGGTTTTTCAATTTTCTTTAAGTCGCACCGATGCAGTTAGGTCTTATGGCGACAATGGGATAGGAAAGGCTTAAGAGTGGGAAGGAAGCACAGTGACCTTAAATAAGGTACAGACCCAGCATTTGCCTGGTGTGAAAATGGTAAACCACGGTAAAGCACCTTCAAAGCTGCCGACAGTGGGGTTCGAACACACTATGTCCCGAATGCAAGGTAACAGCTGTGCGACCCAGAGCGCACGGTCTACTCGCTCGGTTCTGTTCATTTATAAATATCTTACTTCCAAGTCATTGGGGATTGAAACTGAACATTGTCACGGTGGTCTCCCTCTGCTACTCTTACCATCTATGGTCGAGTCCAGTATTCTCCTAGATCTTTATTCGCTTCATATGACCCCGCAAAATAATAATGGACAGAAGGAAGTATAGTTACTTTATAAAGACTGCAGCTGTAATTTTTAGTTTCTTGGTCCATGAAGGTTATTTTGGGAAGAGAAAGTAGAATTCCACTGTTCGTAACTCCAGTCTTAAGTAGGATAAATGCTTCTTCGCCTCTTTTCTAGTAAATTACCGCATTCTCATTTCTGTTGCAGGCTGAGTAAATCACAGGTCAATGTTCCTCTCCAAAAGCAGTCTCATTTCTCGAATTCGTAGTGGGAAATCGAACCTACGTCTGGGTGACCTAAACTCACCTCAACTACTTCTACAAGCAACTCCTACTTTCTTTCTTGCTACAGGTTTCACGTCGCGGACAGTTTTAATGGTGACGGTGGGCCACGAAAGATCTAAGACTGGGAAAGAAGCGACCATCGCCTTAATCATGGTACAGCCTGGTGTGAGAATGGTAAGCTATGGATAACCTCTTTAGGACTGCCCGTAGCAAGTCGTCTCAAAACATCCGAGTCTCAAAATACCCTAATTCTAGAAACGGGTTTAATGGTCCAGTTTGCTCCATCACCATCAGTAGTTTCCAGCTGTTGGCCGGGTCTGCTTTCCTTGCATGCATACAATATTATTATAATGTATATAAAGTATTACAAAAAGACGCGGAAACGTCCATTGTCAACATCAGCCGGACTGCGTGTCGTAATTTTGAAATGGTACCTCAATCTTGAGGCAGTTCTGTCGTATAGGCTCACAAAAACATATACAACAGCAGGTCAGTAGTCCTAGTCACATTGTTTGAATTGCAGCAATTGCTTAGCCATACATATGTACAATCTTGACTCGCAGGATGTATTCAGCACAGTCAACGACAAGCACAATGCCAAACCATTAGCTGCTACTATAAGGTCTAAGAGCACAGCATTGCCCCCACGTCTGTCTTTCCTGGAAATGAAAAGGCAGACATCCTTGCAAAAGCAGCCTCCTCATTCAATATATAAATCACCTACAACAAATCACCCCCAAGCTATGAAATAGCCGCAATCAAAATACATCTAATAGGAGCCAGTGGAGCAACCTCTGGCCATCAAGTACGAAAGGGTCTGTCACAAGAGAGTTATTTCTTCCCGACATATATAGCCGACTCCAGTAATAATAATAATCGTATGGCCTCAGCTACCGTGTGCAGACATTTCAATTTGACGCCATCTAGCTGTCTGCTCGTCAATTTAGACGTTCCGTTTTACTCTAGGCCCCCACTAGATGGCAGACCGAGTAAACCGAAACTCTCTTGGGCGTCTATGGCTGAGATTTAATGAATTTTGTCGGGTAAACACCAAATGTGTCACCAGAGTTCTTTTACATGCCGACATCGTACGACATGGAGTGTCCAATGGAATTTATTCCGCCCTTCAAATATCCGACAGCCTCCGCCGGGTTTGAACCCGCTATCTTGGGATCCGGAGGCCGGCACTCTGCCGCTGATCCACAGAGGCAGCTAGCCGACTCCAGTGCAAAACATTAGTGCCCGAATTCATTCTCACTCAGTTTCTCTCCGGCCGTGGTAAGTTTAAGTGCTACTTTGAATGCTTCAAAATTAACATTGCTGGCGATTACTTGTGCTTTTGTGGATCTTGACAAACAGTGGACCATTTACTGTTCGACTGTGCCATGTTTGGAAGGACAAGATTCGAACTTGAGTGTCATTATACCATTGGTTCAGGAAATGCTGCTGCTACAAACAGTTCCTAAAGATCATTCACCTCATCTTCACTAATTTAGTTTCCTAACTTTGTGTCAAGGATCAATAATTAAAAAACTGATCAAAACTATAATCCTAATATACTTATAACCATAATATACTATATAATATAATATACCATAATATACTATAACCATAATATACCTATTTACAGTAGGGTTCAAACTGTCAGGATATTTACTAAATAAGTAAATAACTTAATTTACACATTTTACTATGAAGATATTTAGAATTTCACCGTCACAAGTTTCACTTCATTTTGATGACGGAAGGTATTTTTCTCAAAAAATTCAGTTTCATATTTAGTTGTTAACTGTTGGTCCATTCGTCTGAAATGCAATAGTATTTTTTTGTCTTCGAACCTTCGAGATTCATATCGATCCTGGCAATGTGAAAATCAGATATTTCAGCTTTTGTTTTCAGACAAGATACAAATTCTTTTTATCAGATTGTTGAACATGTAATTCATCCTTCAACGACAATGTTCCTTCGGTATCATTTTCCATGACAATTACACAGCTCAAGTGAATTGTTCAAGCACTGGTTGACGAAGTAGTCGAAAAAAATATGCCAAATAAAATGTATGAAAATAAAAATTCAATCTCACCGTAGCGAACTCGGGACACCCAGCTAAACTGTTTGTTTTCAAAGCCCCTGTGACCTATGCAGCCACCAAAACTTATCGGATATTTCGAGACTTATTGACTTATTTGTCTCGGCTACGTATTTTTGGGGGATGTTTCGATATATTCTATCAATTCAAAGTTCGGTCATTTTGAGACTGCGCCGCCGATAGTGGGACTTGAACCCAACATTTCCCTAGTATAAGCTTAGAGCTACGCGTTCAGAACCGTATGGCCAACTTCCTGGGAAGCAGATCCTTTTTCCGATTAGACTTTTAAAGGGACCGAATGAATAAGGGAGATCGTGCAAGGAATGGAAATCAAATTGTACTTACTACAGGAAGTGACCGTAATTGGGACATGAGTCGCAGTAATCTGTCAGATGATTCATCTCATGGCACACATGTCTGTGAAGGTCATTTCCTCGTCTTCAAATGATGTAGTTCCATTCGTTTTGAAGAGGGCCTTCATCCCCGGCTCCATCTGTGCACTTCTCTTCAATCTCAGCCAACTAATTGCACTTGGAGATTTATTTCCGCCGGGCGACACCCACTCGATCATCACGCCAGCACTGGGCCACTGAGCAATGACTCTCTTCAACTGCCGCAAGAAGAATAAGTTAAAAAGTGGCTGTTTGAGGAGGAGGGGGATAAGAAAGATCTGTCATAATTCATCTCGACGCTTTGACATCACGAAGCACGCGACGTAAACTGCAGTCGTTCTCAGGCGCCGCACTTTTTGATAGATTACTCTTTGAACGAATCGTCTTGCTTCACAAATGTGGACACGATACAAGGGTGGAGTGGGGAAGGTTTGGTCACATGCGTTTGAGTAGCTGTGAAAACATTCCTGTCACCGTGAATAGGGGCCGCCCTCGCGTGCCCGTTCAATTGAACGTGGGTAGTTACACCATGCAAGACAAATGATCCAGCTGCTTTTCTATATCACCATGGATAACTCTAGCGAACTGTGTAGGTTCGACTTGACAGACTGCTATGATAATTGATAGGATGATACATTAAGGGTGTCGTGATTGAAATGTTGTGATGTTTGACCAAAAATTCTAATTTTCAAGTTTATCCTTGAAAAGAATTCTTTCCCTTTCAAATTCCATTATCAGTGTTCCCCCTAACGCCATTTCAAAGCACTAAATGCCGAACTTAAAGCGTAGCGGTACGGCTTATCGCCGTTACGCCGCTAAAAAGCACTATGTGATAGATTTTTGGTCAGTAAGGTTCTGTTATGTAAGGTACAATATTGTGTGAATATTGTCAAGCAAAATCTCCTTCATAATATATGTGCTGCGGGTCAGTATTTCTCCAAAAGTGTTATCACATAGCGGTTTTTGCAGGCGCAAGGCGATATACTATATAGAGTAAGCCCACGTTATTTTCTCTCACTCTGTCTGACAACATTAGCTTCAACGTTCTTTCGGATTACCATTTCAATACCGCTGAAATATATTTACTTTCCAGTAGGTCTACGCTGTTCGTAAGAGGGGAAATACATCTGGGAGAGTAACTTAGAGCCCAGGACAGTTTTAAAGGAAGTATGTGTCTTAACACTTTCAATTGCTCTTTTCTAGGTTAAAACTGTTTCAGCACTTTGCCATGCATAAAATGTTCTTTGCGACAGAGTTATTATCAGATTCACCTGGAAATTTCCGAAAGTGTTTCAATATGTACGGGAATTAAAAGTAGTTCTAAATGTTATTGGCAGTTGAATATTACCTTCATATTTTCCTTCTAAATTAACACGAAAATAAATTTGTGTCTATTGAATGGTTCACCTCTGTGGTATAATGGTAAGTGTGATTACCTGCTACCCCTGGGGGCTCGGTTTCGATTCCAAATTCTGCCACGAAATGTTTGGAAATTGATACGAGTGATGGACGAGGTTTTGGTAGGCTGCAGTTTTATGAATCATAGATCAAGGACAAACGGATTTTGTCTCCTTACGGAGCTACTGAAAAGGCGAAGGAACTCCTTAAATAATACATTTTCCTTCTAGTATTTCTGTGAACAACTATAATTCATACTTCAGTACAGGGAAATTGTTCGATTTCTGGAATGCTCAAAGTTCAACTGTTAAACTTCAGGACAGCGTGACTTATTGATGTGTGATAGAAAAATTCAGTACCGAGTAAGTTGAAGTAAACTCTTTATTCTTCAATAGGCACTCGACAGATTACTACAGAGCAATTACTTTCTTCTTATTATGGTAGCAAAGTTCACAATTGTAGATTATTTATTCCTTAATGTTTCAATATTCACTCTTTCACGGCAACTGTTTTAAGACATAAAAGTTCATTGTTCTTATTTTAAGAAGGGAATGACACTGTCATCGACAGGGGTAACAAATTAAAACTAAGTCCACCCAAAGGAACATAGAACTATGTTGACATACAAACTTGGAATTAATATCACGGAAGGAGTAAGACGATACTGAAGGAGATATTTGATGAGATGCTGCGAGATTCAAATACGAAATTGTAGTCATTTCAAATGAAACTGTGAACTACGTATTGTTTTGCAATTCACGTTAAAACATTACAAGGTATTTTAAGAAAGTGTGTGACCGGGTAATCAAGCAACCAACATGGCACAAATACTTCAAACTTAGAAAACGTCAATTTAGAATACGGCTCATTTTACTACATTCCAGGGAGATCCTGTCTGACGCAGTACTGGAAATGGACTAACGACTTTAAAACCAAAGAATAATATCAGTGCAAAATTGATATCCGAACTGCATCTAGATTAAATTTCACCATATGTTTGTGCGACCGAAATAAATAAACTCCTGTAGATACAGTTATATGGAATGATTTTTTTAGAGCTGAATATCTGCTAGAATTGTGAATTAAAAGTTTCGTCGTGTGTGTTTGGTTTTGAAGAGTCTGACAGAAGACGAGCGACATGCGGATGAATGCGCTATTGCTCAAGTCGCTCATAAGTAGGCATATAGTTTGATGGCTACTGAATCTGTTTTCTCCCATACGTTTAAATTTTATAATGCGGATGCATCAAGAACACAGTGGTCTTTCAACAACTCTTTTGAATTAACCAATGTTGCTAAATTCTAAATGGTAGCTTTCATGGCATTTTCCTCAAAATGCCTATCACGTATAGGTGCTTGGCATAAATAAATAAGAAACCTATATTTAACCTATCTTCGACATCAATGAACTAACCCTTGACAACTACTGATTTACAGACGCATTAGGTTCTTTTACAGGATTATAAAATTTAAACCTAGTGGAAAAACAGATTCGATAGGTAAGAATATGCCCATGAAACAATGTTACTAGCTTGCCATATCGTGTTTTATAGGGGAAGTCTGGAACTGTAAAGGTTAGTCATGAACCTATATACCGGGTATTCCCGAGTGAATGAGTCGGCCGGTGAAGAAATACAGTGCCAGATGTACCGCGTCATGCTTCAGTCTTTGTTGATCGTTTACAAACGTGGCAAGTGTTTCGTTGGTGACATTAGTGCAGTGTGTGAATTCAGTGAAATGGATAACTTGGCTCAAGAGTATTCATTTATGATTCATATGTCCGCACAGAAGGTGCGAGGGCCGTAAGGGGATTATTTCAAGAGATTTGTCCTGAAGTTCACGTTCCAGGTCGGACATCGATACATAGTTTAGTAAATAAATTACGTAAGACGGGAAGTCTTCTTGATGAGAAACGTAATAAACCAAGTACAGTACTCACACAAGAAACTTAAGTAACATTGGTAACGCTCTGGAAAAGTTTCCAAAAATATCACTTCGGCGACTTGTTCGGGAAATGGAAACTTTCTATGGTTCTGTACAAAGTAACAAAAGGGTAATCAAAATTCCCTAAGCGGGTGCGAGGCATGCTTGCAGAACGAAGGGAGGCAATTTCAACATCTACTGGTGTGATTTATGAGAGTACATATATGTTTGTGTTGTTTGCTTGTTTGTTTGCTAGAAATAGTTTACGCGACAATGTATTCACTGCGGACTTCCTGTCAAGGACACACCTCCCGTGTGCAGGCTGCGCTGCCGGGCTGCGGGACTGGTTCCGCTTTATGTTGCTCACCCTGTACTTTCCATTGAGCGAATTGAGAAATAGCACTTTCATTGGCATGTCGCTCGTTATTTCATTCGCACGAAAGAAATTCTCCATTCGTGCCTTAAAAGATTTCCTATAATATTCTGGCGACAACTCACTTAGCTGTTCTACCATAGAACTCATACCTGTAAGTTTTATGTCGTCTTTTTCACCCATAACATGTTACTTTTATTTCGTACATTAGTTAACACACATGGATCTCATACAAATAATCCTCGTCACCAATTTGTAGTATCCTCGACCCTTTTAGATATTCATAACATGAAATAATTTATTAATAATCTTCTCATGTTCGTTCCCTACATAAATATCCAGCAAGGACCAGAAAATCCAACCCGATAGCATTGGCATGAAGCGGAATTGCTTACATGGTTGTCTTCCATTATTTATATGGTCTCTTAGATAATGAATTGATCGATATAATATAGTTCAATGTTCTCCCCAGAAAGTTTAGTCAGGCGGGTGGCAGGAATGAGTATCCGGGTGGAGAATGCTACATAATAAATTAATATTATAAAATTTCACATCATTCCCCTCAGTCCATTGTCATAATTTCAGACAAAGTTGAGCTATTCTTTTATTATCACGAACAGGACAGAACAGAGTATTCTGAACATATAACGTGCTTTTGCTCGTTTACAATCCTGTAACACTGGGTTATCACTCGGTTGCTCTGGAGGGTCCTAGGGTTTTCTGACATCATGTGGAATCGAGTGCTCACATGTGCGCTGTTTTAAGAAGTAGTACAACTTGGTAACCATCATTAGTGAATGTTTTGGTCCATGTTTTCACGGCTTTTGGGCTTTTAGGACATCAGAAGACAAGGTGATTTTTTTATGTTTCGCAGAGACAATTGTTCCGCGTCTCATAATTAGTCAAGCCAAACATTTGAACTCCGATGCAATGGATGCAATTATGCTGGAAATCAGTCTAGCCTAAGCAAGCAACGAGAACGCACGTGCCGTGTTGAGTGTGCAGTGGAGTGGAGTAAGAGGGGGCAGTGGACGGATCAAGCGGAGTGTGACGCGAAAGATGATCGGTATAGAGCAATATAGGGTCGTTATAGGAAAATGGCAGGGAAGAATGAATAAGGGAACAATCAAAAGAAAGGAAGGTGAAGTGGAGATGGGTCTGAAGGGCGAGATGCTGTTGGTGGCAACGGTGGTCATTATGCTGCGCGGTAGTAAATCCAGGTCCGCAGAGCAGTGGCAACATGAGCTGGGAGGACATAGAAATTATAAGAAGATGGTGAAGGAGGTAGTGGAGGAGCTTTGCCCGTTTGAACAGTTAAAATGTATGATACAGGAGCAACTTAAGGAGCACGAAAAGACGAGGTAATGGATTCAGGGAAACACGAAAGGCAAAAATGGAAAACAGTGAGAGAGGAATTGTCTCATTAAGGGAGAAAATAAAAAATATGGAAGAGGAGGTGTTGAATTTGAAGAATGAAATAGCAGCCAACGGTCAAGAACGTAGAAAAAATCCATGTTTATTTACGGTGTTCAGGAAGAAAAGGTAGAAGTTAAAGTGGACGTTATTTATAAAGTGGTAGATGTTATTCAAAATAAAATGAAAATTAATTTCAGTGAGGTCGATATAAATGATGCTGAGAGAGTAGGTAAGGTGAGAGGGCGCAGACCTATAAAAGTGATGCTGCTATCCACATTGATGGTGGACATAGTGAAAAGGAAAGCCGTCAATCTGCAGAGTGAAAAAAATTGATGAAGAGGGATATGGAAAGAGATGAGAATAAGGATTACAAAATTTTGAAGAAACATCTAGTGAGAGCAAGACTGGAAGTGTTGAGGGCGCGTATTAGGGGTCAGATAATGGTGGTGAACAATAAGCAATTGACTCGAAGTTGGACAGTGAGGAAGGCTCAGGCACTGGAAGCGAGTCTTAAACCGGAAGAAATGAGCAGGACCGGAGAGGACGTGCATAATAGAAAGAGAGGAGCACCGAGTGAGTGTATAGAGGCGGTGGCAGAAAGTAACATGGAAGTGCTGATAGACGACGGGTGTGCAGGAGAAAGGAAGAATCAAGTTGTCACACGCATAGTGAAAATAATTGTTTGAGGTAGAAAGCAGACGCAAGAGGAACTATGATTAAAGGGAGAAGCATGAGTCTAAAGGAACTGTAGGGCAAGAAGGGTAAAAGTGAGGAAGGCATAGTGACGAGAAGTAAAAAGTCAAATAGTATTAGTAAGTAAGCTAGGTAAAGGTGTCATGTACAATCTGTGACAATAAAGTTCGGTGAATAGTGCTGTACTATCAACATAAATGAACAACGCACGACAGTGACCTTATTGTCCTTCGAAATAGTCCTCTCCCATAACTATACACTGTTGACATCGGCAATACATATCCTGGAAACTTTGCAAGAAGGCTTCCTTTGGGATGGTGTTCAAAAGCCTCGTCACCTTTCGTTCGATGTCAAGAATATCGTCAAATCTCGTTCCTTTCAAAGCGAATTTTATGCGTGACTTTTCGGCTCTGACCTTTTTCCGAAGACGGGATCGCGAAGAACGCCATTCCATGCTTTGCCGTATAGTTTCAGGATCGTACCTGAGACACCAGGTTTTATCTTCAGTGACAATGCAGTTCAAGAAATTTGGTGTCGCATCCACCGTTTCGGCCAAATCCTGTAAAGCCTCTAAACGTGCCTGCTTCTGATCGTCAGTCAAGTGATGTGGCACAAGACGAGAACACGTTTTCCTCTTCCCTAACTTCTGTGTAACGATTTATTGCACGGATTCACAGTTAATCTGCAGTTCATCCGCTATCATGCGCACAGTTAATCGCCGATCGTTCGTGATTAATGTCCTCACATTCTCAATGTTTTCGCCACTGACGGCGGTCGCCGGTCTTCCGCAACGGAGGTTCTCAGAAACACTTTCTTGGCCTCCTCGAAAATGGGTGATCCACTCGTACGCACACTTCAAGGTCAGTGCTTGATCTTCATAAACACGTACCCGCATCGAATGCGTTTCTTTTGGTGTCTTGCCAATCTGAAAATAAAACTGTACATTGATATTTAGGTCGTTCCTGTTTGCAGTTCTTACACGGCACACAGACGATTCTCAACTGACCAACGTTGGGAGCAGGTGGTCAAAACCTGCTGCTACGCAGGTGCAGCGTTGTGTGTCACCAGTGTTGCCCGATCGACCGTTCTGACTTCATTCGCCGAACTTTATTGTCATAAGTTGTGTAAATAAAATGACTTTTGAGTGGTGGTAGTGATAAGTTTGTGAACTGTATGTGAAAGGAAAGTATGACGGTAATTTTTAGCAGAGCAATTCCTTGTAGACTGGGATTCAGTCCCGGCCAGATGTATGTTGCACTATCTTGGGCAAGATCGTTTGAAAATGTTAAGATCCAGATACGCCCAATGGTCGACGCACAGTAAATATTATGTGGAAATAAGCGTAATGAATTACATTACGAATGAATCAATTATTATGTTCCGGTATTAAATGTGATATCAATTACAAGTTTGCATGTACACATAGCTCTATAAATAATACCAATTTAAGCAGGGGCAATGAATGCCCATTCTAAACGGCTTTAATGTACAAAATAAAACGTTTAAGACGGTCGGCCGTGAACAAAAGGCTAGGAGGCGAAACACTTGCACTCCTTTTGGAAAACACTTAGCCCGGCTGAGTGGCTCAGACGGTTAAGGCGCTGGCCTTCTAACCCCATCTTGGCAGGTTCGATCTTGGCTCAGTCCGGTGGTATTTGAAGGTGCTCAAATACGACAGCCCCGTGTCGGTAGATTTACTGGCACGTAAAGGAACTCCTGCGGGACTAAATTCCGGCACCTCGGCGTCTCCGAAGACATTAAAAAGTAGTTAGTTGGACGTAAAGCAAATAACATTATTATTATTGGAAAACACATAAACTCCTAATTGGGCATCTGGCCTGAAGTTGCAGAGGCTAAGCCTATATTACAGAGGGGTAACTAGGTGTGATATATTAAATACCAAAGTAGTGTGAATAATTTAGAGGTTTCAGAAATCTCACTCACCCCCGTACCAAGTTGAATGGGAATTAACGGAGGGTAAACACTCTCTGTTCCCTTAAATTACATATATCCCAGCAGGAATTTGAACAAAGTTCTCAGACTTGTCGAAAAATTATATTTAAACAGTTATTTTAGAACTTTACAATTAGAAAATGAGCTTAAAGCCTTTTTCTCAAGTTCTCTGCCCGGATCTATCACATGATAAGAGATATATGCCATTTCCTTGAGTTGATGGGCCTTCCGAATGCGGGCCTACGGCCCCTGCCTCCTACTATGCCGTACACACACTAGACCGATTTTGTTTTGTTTTGTTAGTTGCTTTACGTCGCACCGACACAGATAGGTCTTATGGCGACGATGGGACAGGGAAGAGCTAGGATTGGGAAGGAAGCAGCCGTGGCCTTAATTAAGGTACAGCCCCAGCATTTGCCTGGTGTGAAAATGGGAAACCACGGAAAACCATTTTCAGGCCTGCAGACAGTGGGGTTCGAAACCTACTACCTCCCGAATACTGGATACTGGCCGCACTTAAGCGACTGCAGCTATCGAGCTCGGTACCCTAAGGCGGCCAGCTTTTATAGCATCTCTAAGGGAAACGTTCCAGAACTCTCCTGAGCTAGGCAGAATGTTTGTACATCCCCCCCTCCCCAATTTTAATTGGCTAGAGAAATATACACAAAAAATACTGCTTGGTTAATAACTTAAGAAACAAGGAAGCTGTAGTAGTGGTGACAACTATAACATATAAAACAATCTACAAAACTTAATATTTATAAACATTGAAAATTCTCTTAAAGAGTAATTGTCCATAATCCCGCCAGAGAGGGCACATAGGCCGATAGTAAAGACATCCAATGTTAAAGGTCAAGTATCTTGTGATATATAGTTTATTATTCACAGCACAGATGGCCTTCTAGAAGGCTAGCTGTTCAACGGGACGGAGAAATTGTACCCCCGGTACAACAACAAGAACAATAATAATAATAATAATAATAATAATAATTTTGTTCTTGTTGTTGGTGGTGTGGGGGGAATTTTAGTTTGAAGTATCAGTCCGCAGACTTGTTTACTGCCGCTCTCCATACCACACTATCCTATGCACACCTTTCCAATGTACATAAACACTGCATACTTCATCTCTCTAATCTGCTTGTCAAAGTCATACCTTGGTTTCCATACTCTTCCTACCGCCTACACTTCACTCAAAAATCAACTGACCGGGTGAGTTGGCCACGCGGCTAGGAGCGCGCGGCTGTGAGCTAGTATCCGGGAGATCGTGGGCTCGAAACCCACTGTCGGCAGCTCTGAAGATGGTTTTCCATGATTTCCAATTTTCACACCATTCAAATGCTTAAGGCCATGCCCTATTACTTTCCACTTCTAGCAGTTTATTTCTCATCGTCACCATAAGACCTTGCTGTGTTGGTGTGACGTAAAGTGGATTGTAAGAAAGAAAGAAAGAAAGAAAGAAGGAAGGAAAGAAAGAAAGACAGATAGAAAGGCAAATCTCAGTATAGGTCCACGTAATTATATTACATTTTCTTAGTAATTCTGCATTCATAATAGTCATACTTGTCTCTAAATCGTGTGTTGTCCATAGCAATGCAATATTAAAACTAAAATACACAAACTCATCATCATTTTCTTCATTAAAATCGTGGCAGCAATTTTCAGTTTAGTAGATTTCAGTCATCTGAGCGAAATTTTAGACATATGCTAGAAAGCGGGAAACAGGAACTCTATTGGGCGGACTTCTCCTAGGTTGCAGTTGATTTTATCCTGTAAACATCGAATGAGTCACCAAAAATCTTTTACATGTCGAAACCGTGTTACGAATGTACGTAATTTCCCCACATAAAATATCCGGTTACGTTTGCCAGATTTGAATCTGCGATGTTGAGAATCTAATGTTGACCTAGCGAGTTGACCGTGCAGCTAGGGTCACACAGCTCTGGGCCTACATTCGTAAGATGGTGGGTTCGAATCCCAACGTTTTTAGCGGTTTCCTTTTTCACACCAGGCTAATGCTGACTCCTTATCTTAACTAAGGGAACGGTCACTGTCCCCGAAAAACTTCGATGTGTTAGTACGATGTTAAACCAATAGAAAAGAACCTCTAATATCAGCACTCTACTGATGGTCAACAGTAGGATGCGTAAGAACTA
This sequence comes from Anabrus simplex, assembly GCF_040414725.1. NCBI lineage: Eukaryota > Metazoa > Arthropoda > Insecta > Orthoptera > Tettigoniidae > Anabrus > Anabrus simplex. The sequence continues at coordinate 309,478,851 of NC_090270.1, forward strand.
AGACTCTTTTATTTCGAATTTCTCTTTAAATATATTGAATTTTCACACCTCTCTATTTGAATCCATATGTTCTTCTATATAAGAATACCCAAGTTTGAATCTATATGCGCAAAGTACGAAATTCAGGAAGACCAGCAAAGATGGTTTAATGATAATTTTAGCGCAGGAGTAGGGGTAACGCATAGGAACTTCCAATGTCGTCAATGAACCAGGAATTTCCGGGAGCTTGTCAAAGTGTCAAAGTGCGAACCGACATGCCATTAGAGTGACTTATTGCAGGAATTTGATCAGTATGGTAATTTAGTGCGGTAGTGTAAGGAGGTAGGTCGTTAGAGAGAGAATTTACAATGTGGATAACACCACATCGCTAAGCAGTGCTCAGGAAGTTGATGCAATTGATCAGTATCTTTTTCATAGTTCTGTACTACTTCAGACTGTAGCCACTGTTTCATTTCAATCAGTAACCCAGCCGTCCTGAAATGATTACAGAGCGATGTTTCCTTTATGTTCATTGTTTAGTTTAAGCAAATATGTTCGTGGACTGGAAGGTCAAAAGTCCTTTGACCTGTCTTTTCACTACATTTTCCCGTCGTGGTGAAACGGACGGTTTCGTCTTCATAATCTTAAATGTGTCGCTAGCGGATTTGCGTAATTTTTGGCAGAACCTGAAATTTTCCTGTTGCTTAAATTACTACATTATCAAATTCCACCGCTCACATTCAACTACCTTCACAACAGAGACCACGGTTCTGCTTACACTGTACGCACTCAACTGCCTCTCTCAGACTTGCGAATAACTCTCATGGCACAATCTTTTTGTCCAAACTCTCGGCTGTAGTGTACAACTGCGACCCTAGGTGGGCTGTCCACGAACTTGATGACTGTACTGCGTATAGAGTGAAAACTGCACCCCTACCACACTCCGTTTTTTGGGTAGTTGCTTCTTTCACATAGACCTCGATTCTTATCACTGCTGAAAGACTTTTGTACAAAGAATGTATAAAATAACTTTATTGAAATTTGATCCCGAACCTCTTCAGTATTTCCAATAGCTTGCTCCATTCACGGTTATCAAATGCCATTTCTAGATCTACAAATGATAAACACGTGAACTTAAATATCTTAATTCAGTCCTTAAAGATCATGGATTACTGCTTATTTCAGTTTTTCACAAGACAAACTGACCTTCTCCGAACTCAGACAAAAAAAAAATGCCTTTCCTTTCTTCTGTATGGGTTAATATTTAGCAAATGTGAGAAAATAACCTAATGGAGTAGCATATTCCATATATGTATTTATTTGAATCGAATCTTCCGTTATGGAACATATTCCATTTTGTGATTTCTGTGTGATACAAGTATTTTATAAGATCCCTCTCTCTTTCCTCAACGCTGAATCATTTTTTTACTTCACGTCGTAATTCATTCCAAATTTCCGCTCCTTTAATCGTCAAGTATGACCGGTTTTCTGGTCACAAATATGTCGTGATACCTCTTCTACTTTGAATACAACTTTGATACGCACAATTTGATATAAACACTTAAGTACCCATTAGGAAACTATCAACTAAGATATGGAATTAAATAAATGTAATATTCAGACTTCGTAATTTGGGAAAGTTTTAATCTCGTTAGTTGAAATGACACATCTTCCGAGACGCTGGTTACTACACTGTTTATATAGACTAAAGTTTGTTTTTTCATTAACAAGTGAGATTGCAGACACAAAAGGAAAAGCTGGGTTAACAAAGGAGACACACATTTAAATGCAGACAAATATTATTCATCAACCATCTGTTGGTATGAAAAAATAATTTTACTGCCTTCATTGCAAACACTTTATTTCGGCTATGATATCAAGCTTGACGGGGGAAAGCGGGAATACAAGTATGTGCTAGAATGCGAGAGGGAGATAACCCAAAAATTGTAAAAAATTGAGTTATTCACATATTTGAATATTACTATCGTATATTTATTATCCAACAACATATGGATAATTATTATCCAATTTTACTCTCCCACTATACAAAATACAGATTTGGGAATATCCCTGAATCGCGACATTGCAGTGTGAGAGTGAACTAAGCCACGCGGTAACATTACGTCAGCTAGTGGTAGCCAATAGCACACGCGCTTACTTTCGCGTGTTTTAGTGTTGACATTATGACTGACGGTGACAGATGGCTGCATAGAGTCAGCGTGACTTGAACCCCAGACATCATTAGCAAAACCTTAAATATAACAAGAAATTCATGTCGAAGTAAATATGAACCTAACTGTATTTTGAAACAAGTAATTGATGAAAACTGGACTGTTGGAAAAGTAACTCAGTCTTTTAAATTTCGGAATTGGCAATTTGGAGCTGACATTTTTCAGATAAATAATGGATATTAGAAGGCGATTTTAATTTTCTATACTTTTTGGACTAAAACTAATTGTTTATGAACAAAAATGTTACCGTTAATGGGCTCAATTTTACGCAATAAAGACAAACGAAAAATTCAAAGTATCTCAGCTCCACGTCTGTGTAGATTAGCTCACTCTCACATTCTAGTACTCAAATGTCATGGGCGCAAATTGCAATACTACCGGTAATAAAACAATACCGCTGTTGTAAAAAAAATCCTTATTATTGATATATAATGGTATCGAACTCGCTCTCTCGGGAATAAATGGATAACAACTAACCAATGGCACCACAGAGTCATCTTCCCTTAAGAAACAAACATTAAAACTCTGCAGTTGTGAACGATCAACAGATGAATGATCAAATTGTTCCTTATATTCACCTGAGTGTCTCGTATTTGAATGTCTTATTATAAGAGCACGGATGAGGCTCTGCTTGGAATCTAGCTTCATCACACCCCATCTCTTGTCACCCGGATGATTGAAGGTGGCTTGTTACTCTAATAATTAATTATCATGGGCGCAATTTACATTCTCGCCTGAGAAGCTGACTGGACCAGTGAAGAAGCGCGGAGTTTCCACTTGCTGTAATCGGATTAGGTGAAGAGAGAAACTGGGCTGTAAGCCTTACTTCAAACTTCCGCCAACTTCGCTATGATTACATTCAAACAGCCTTTCTGATTAAGAGTCGAGCTGGTGTCTACGGAAATTGGAAATAGTCATCAATTACAAACTCAATTAAGGTGACCAAACGAGGGGAGACAATGGAAAGTTTCTTCCATCGTTCTTCCGCTTCAAGTCAGTCTGGCGAAGCCTCTCCAACTTCCTCGAATATTTCACACCACACGAATACTGCGACCTGCAGACATTACATTGTCGTACGTCAATCAGAAACGAAAGGGGATTACGGCTCGGTTTGGAATCTCTCACAACAGCACGTACGTTCCTTAGAAGATGTAGAATTCTTCTGAAACCGATCAATATGGCCAACATCAACCAATGTACAGAAACACTGGCTCACGTCCTGGGTTCTTGCCCCTACGGCGAAGTACTGAGAAACTCACGTCACCACAAGATAAGATCACTGATTGCAGAAGAACTCCGTAGCAAAAACTTCCGTGAATATGAAGAAGTCCACGGTTTGTCTACGACAGGGAGCACAAGACGAATTGACATAATTGCCTTTAAAGATAACGACACGAAAGGCTTCATTATCGATCCGACTATCCGATTCGAGCACCATGTCGGCCAGTTTACTGAAGTTCATCTTGAAAAGCAGAACATCTACGCCCCCACCATTCCGTTCTACAAAAATAAATACCAGCTGAATGAAGTAGAGATTATCGGCCTAATGATTGGTGTTCGTGGCACAATACCTGCCTTGTTTGTAGAATTCTGGAAGAAGTTCGACCTGCCCATCAACAGCATTGAAAGAATAGTTACCACCACCATATATGGATCTGTACAAATCCTGAAATCTCACCTGTTCGGACCCTCATAATCTAAGAAATCCTTATTATCACTATATTTCTATGTGATAAAAACTTTCTCTATCCTGATATGCTTTACTTTGTCCAACGTGGCAACCCGCAATTGCGGGAAGTCGTTGATTCATTCAATATATATATATATATATCCACATATAATGTAATGTACAGTATATAAGATAAATAAAATTAAAATTTTGTATTTTCACTTCAAATTGTTGCCTTAAACTTCATATTTATCTCGGATATGATAAATACTTTTAAAATCCGTCAACCGGTTCAGTTCCTTCATTTTCTGCGGGACAGTTTGTTTACTTGTTTGTTTGTCAGTC